>NC_069110.1:5091974-5203094 GCF_947172395.1 Bicyclus anynana
CGTTGCTAAAATATTATATTGTACCGTACACTTTCGTAGTTACAGTGTAGTCTCTTTTGTGAGAAAATGTCCTGCGCTAGCAGATATTATACAACGGAGTTCCGAGAACTAGAGGTATGGCCGGGCGAATAAAATGCTCGAAACATAATTTGATTACGATATACCTACTACAGAATATTCTTGGGAACTAGCTAATATTAAAGCATAGTTGATAGTGCATTTTTAGTAGACGACTACGAATATTTGGGGGTGTGGATTTTCATCCTCCTCCTAACAAGTTAGCCCGCTTACATCTTAGATTGCATCATCACTTACCATCAGGTGAGATTGTAGTCAAGGGCTAACTTGTAAATAATAATAAAAAGAATAATAATAATTTATCGAGGCAATATAAACATTTTCATTTAAGTAATGTTACGTTTTATGGCAAGCGTCTACTGATCCGTATTGAATGTCTCGGACGTATCGCATCAAACGGATTTGTAATTTTACGTTAAATAAAATCCGTTCGGTGCGATCCGTACGATACTGATGAGTGGACGCGCACTTGTGTTACCTACTTTCTATACAAAGAAAACTAAAATTCGTTTGATACAATGCGTCCGATACGTACGATGCGGATCTGTGGACGCCCGCCATTAACGAGAAACGAGTTTATTATCACTGGAATTTTTAATCAGAATTAAAATAAAGTAGCTTTGAATGTCATACTGTTAACAGTCTTCATAGAATTAAAGGACAATGAAATTGTTATATAATGTATAAAAAAGAAATAAATAAAACCAGCAAAGTGCGTATCGGGCCACGCGCAGTGTAGGGCTCCGTAGATTAAGTTAGCATTTTAATCCCTAATGTAATGCACAAAAATACCGATACTGATACCCTACACCATAGGATAGACGATAAAACATTGATTCCCTCATTTGCATGCAGGGCATAGCATTTTTTTTTTCAAATATTTGTAATCATAATTTATATATATCCATACCAAATTTAATTTTTCTAGTTTTAACAGACTCTACAGACAGAGCTGTTATCTTACTGACAGCTTTATCTTTTTAATTACAACGTAATTAACATACAATTTTCGAGTTCCAATTACGTTTACTAAGTTGGTAGAATATTACTCTTTAAATATCAATTGCTACCTAGCTGTATCCTTAAACAACCGTTAATCCGGTAGAGGCTCTGCGCTAAACTGCGAACAGACCGACCCACATGGCGAAACTATTAGGGTTCCTTGTGAACTACGGAACCCTAAAAATCTAAATATCCTGGAACTACGAGTACACCGCCCACGGTTGCAAACTGTCGAGAGACGGAAGTAGCCAGTTACTTTTAAACTCAATTACGCTGTGCTTTGTAACTGAATACGACGGACGATAAATTCCATGGCTTGTAAAGAATTGCTGCCCGTGAGTTCATTCGTAGAATTCTTGTATTCCGTGTAAATAAAGGACAGTAAAATATTTTGCGAGACAGTATCATGCTGAATTAAAGTGAAAAAATATAAAGTGAGTCCGCCATTTCCGCCATAGTACTACCGCCCGCGAATTCGTCTGCGTGATAATCGATGTACACTTTCATCCCCTATTTCACCCCCTTCTATTTATATATTCGCAAATTTTAGCTATGTAAAATAAATATTCCACTAAGCATTTTTCAAGTGTTTCCTAAGGAGCCCTCACTAATACAAATACAGCTGTTATGGAGTGGTAGTTTGTGTTGTTGTGGAGGATAATCTACTGAACCGATTTTGGAAATTCTTATACCTATATGAATTACCATGTTTAGTGTCATGGCTATATTTTATAACCGTACTAGCGGACCCGGTCAAGCTTCACTTTGACTTTTGTGCACTTCTTCCATACACTTCTACCTTACCTACCCTACTCCAACCCTACACCTACCCTACGTCTACCCTACCTCTACCCTACCCCTACTCTACCCCCCCTACACTACCCCATACCCTACCCCTGCCCTACCCCTGCCCTACCCCTACCCTACACCTACTCCTACCCTACCCCTACCCTATACATATTAAAATTTAAATTATTACGAATCGTTTGTATGGAAGTATATTTTTTTTAAGTCTTTAAATTTTTCTCACCGCAAAAACCATCCTAGAACTTTAGTGAACATTTTATAAAAAGAATTGGCCAAATTGGTCCAGGCGTTGTTGAGTTATGCGCTTACCAACGCATTTTGCGATTCATTTTTATATAACCGTATTGTAACGGGTAGATACTACGCGGGTTGAACCGCAGAGCGCCAGCTAGTACAAGATAAAGCGGATGTCAAAAAACTTCAAGACCGCCTTTATAATCAAGAGTTAATAACTATAAATAGTTAAAAAACTAAAACACACGCTTTTAGCCCGTACTAAAAATTACAGATATTGGATTTAAATCACGTGACTATTTATTTCGTATTCCTGACGTGTTCGTACTCGTGGATTTCAAACAGCCAGTCAGCCATCTTGGGGAGGCCGCCATTTTTTATTTGTAATGACGTTATGTATTGTCAGATATACGTTGTTGTTATCAGAACTCAGAGCGTGTGCAAAATTTCATCCTAATCGAAGACCGGCAAGTGGGTCAAATTAAGATTCCAAGATTTGATTTTCTTTCAAACATAGCTTTACAAGTGAAGCTAATATAAGCGTTTTAAAAATGAGATGGGGACATCCCATTTTCTATCCCAAATCTATTACATTATAGAGGTAGATATTTATAGGTTATATTTGTTTGAGCAAAGTTTAAAGAATGACCCTTTATAAAACTCGTTTCGTTTTTTACAATGTTTACTAGTTTATAGAAGCGTACATCTAACATGTACAAAATGGCACTTTTAAAGAATCCACATGAATATGCATCGAACTGTACATACATCGGTCAAGGTTTAATTTTATTGGAAATAAAATCAGTCCGGAACGTATGCGATTTTACCGAATATTTTACAGAGCGAATATCCTATTAAATACCGACATGTCGAGATTGAACATCGCTTTATAACATGATGAATATAACATACAAAATGTTATATGTATACAGTTTACATGGTACCGATAGTTCAGTTGTTGCCTTACTTTCAAATAATAATTATTTTTTTAATGAACTCTAGCAAATTATTTAATTTTATTAACGACTACTTAACATAATATGTACGGATATAGAATGTATGTGTGTACGAATCTCAGATGGACTATTTAACTCTATAACAACTAGATACTACATAAAATAGTAATTATGTATATTATAATAGTAATTATAGTATATATAGAGATTTTCTTATCAGAATATTATAAGAAATTATATCGTCAGTAGCTTCGTGGCAATTCATTGCTACAAAGGTTATTTAAAGGCTAAATTAATTTACGTTGATTTTCAAAGGGTTGCCACGAAGCTGAGTGACTGGTGACTAGAGACATTCCCTATTGAGGCATGTTGCCATGGTGGTTAAATTTTCTAAGGTATATTCATAAATCTGATTATTTGACAATAATACATTGCATATATTAAAAGTATACTAATAGCAATGGCGTATCATGCCCTGTATCTCAAAAAAAAATGCTTGCTTAAAATAAATATGACAATAACTTAATGTATGATGCTTCTAACTTTTGGGTGCACGCTTAATCCGGGAAAAAACTGATTTTTTTTTTACTTTTTAAACTAAAGTTTTATTATGATTTTTCCCGGGGAGCACCAGATTAAGGGAAAGGAGATGATGATGATGATAATAGTAGAGCAAGTCGGTTAAAAAGTAAAAATATATTTGCGATAGTACTTTCTGAGACACAGAGACATTTTTCCCGACATTTTTTGTTTTATATGTATTCGTTATTCAATATTTACTTGAATTTGCTGAGTGACCTAATAATGAACATATTTTAAGCCAATTACTTCAATGAACCCAAAAAATCGATTTACCATGTCTTTTCTGATGCATGCACCCATGTACATAGTGCGCAGAAAATGCTTTTTGATCTCAGATCCGTATTATAAACGACCTTCACCCATCTGTTTACTAACTAATATAAAATAGTCCTGGCTATTATTAATAATCGTAATTAACTATCATGATATCAAAATTAGTACGTTAATAAATATATATCGATTAAGTTACCCAAAAAAAATCCTGGCCAAACTACTATAAACCATTGTTAACTATCATTAATGATAGTTCGACCAGGAGTTCATTATCAACTCATATTCGGCTCACTCGAGCTCGAGTCTCCTGTCAGAATGAGAGGGATTAGGCCAATAGTCCACCACGCTGGCCCAATGCGGATTGGCAGACTTCACACACGCAGATAATTAAGAAAATTCTCTGGTATGCAGGTTTCTTCACGATGTTTTTCCTTCACCGTTTGAGAGGCGTGATATTTAATTTCTTAAAATGCAGACAACTAAAAAGTTGTAGGTGCATGCCCCAGACCGAATTCAAACCCACACCCTCCGGCATCGGGGGCAGAGGTCATATCCACTGGGCTATCACGGCCTTTGAGACAACCTACTCGAAACTTATATTTAACATCCTAATTTTGATATAAAACAATTTTGATGATGGGTGAAGGTCATTTCTAATACGGATCTCCTACTATTATGCTTTCGCCCACGGACAAAGTGTAGCTCTGTAAAGCAAAAATAATATACTTAAGTAATCCTTTTGATGCTGAACTAAAAGGACTGGCTTTTAATATTTCGTATTGTTAGATTAGCTATTCCTCTAGCTTCTGTTAGCTATACTCGTATGTTATAAACAAAATCAGCTCGACATGTCAAAGGTAAAAGGGTAAACTGATCCCGTTAAACAAAACGTGCACTCATACTAGATGTACGAGAAAAATTGCTTTACGTAAAACCTGTGGACAAAGGAATTTTTATATTCAACTAGTCAAGACTTGAACTTGCGATAACGAGCCTCAAGGAACACATAAGAGCTTGTGTTTTATAAGCATTTTGTAGATATCTATCTTCTAATCTCTATTTTATATCTGACTTTACAATACCAGTTAACCTTCGTTATGAATTCTAAGCAAATACATGTGACGGGATATTTTAAATTTCAAAAGCGAAAATGTCTGCCCTTTGAATTGAAAATATAATTTTTATTTCTGTGAAAGCTTCAAAAAATATAAAAAATGAGCGAGCTTTCAGATTCCCAGTATTGCGCGGTAATCTAGTTGTCAAAAATTACTTCGCATATTCAGAACCCGGTTTTACGGAAAAGTGGGAGGGGTTTTTTTAAAGCGGTGTCACGCTGTAGTTTTACTCGTAGTAGGGAGCCTAACATTATAATCTATACTAATATTTTATATACGAAAGTAAGTCTGTCTGTCTGTCTGTTATTTGTTCACGGCTAAACGGCTGAACCGATCAAGAAGAATTTTGGTATAATGGTGAATTCCCATTCACCATTATACCAAAATTCTTCTTGATCGGTCGATCTTTGAAGCAAAACATAGGGTACTATAAAAATAGATGGGGGTGAAATAGGGGTTGAAAGTGTGCATGGAACAGCCTTATTTTTAGAGTTACAGTTTTAAAAATTTGTTGATAAATCATTAAAAACATACGAAATATGATGTGATGCAAGATTTTTAAAATTCAACCCCAAAAGTGGTGAAATAGGGGTTGAAAGTTCACATTGATTTCTACGCGGACGAAATCGCGGGCGTCTGCTTGTACCATAATAATGTATTTAAGTCATACCGTGTACATACATAACAATAGAGAGAAGTGCTGGGACCTGAAGGTTTCGTCATTGTCCTTTTACGAGCATGTTACAGAAATGAAAAAGTTATTAACTAATATCTTATTATATGTATCAATGCGAAAGGTTATTCATCATGAAATCTCAAAACAAAAGTGACGATATTTATAGAACTTTGTATTTAGCTTAGCTTAATGTTTGCGTCATAAGTTGATGATATTATTTTCTTGAAAAGTTGAAAGTAAAAAATATACTTACATATATATTATTAATAAACGTCACTTCTTACATATTTTAGACAATACCTTATATAATTGGTAAATTTTAAAATAATTATAGTCCAAATTCTCACATGACGACATTTTTCTTAATTTTGGTTTATTGTTTTTTTTCTTAACTTAAATTGTAAGTTTGTTTATCAACCAATTGTAGCATTGAAAATAGGAAGGCCTCCTGTAACACAGTAATACTTGACAGAAGGCAGGGCTTAAAACTAATTGGGATATGCAGTTTTGATAAATAAAGATTTTATTAATATTATTTTTTATTAAATGTACCAATGTTATCGCCGTTTAGTGTTGGAAATAGTAGTCTGTGACGGAAATGACGTCGCTCGATCTCTGGTTGGCTTCAGTGTGCTCGTGGCGTTCGAGGCGTATAATCTCTGGTTGTGTAATTCTTTATGGGTTACTTAGGGTAGGCGGGGAGAGTGACTTGAGTGGAAAAGGGGAGTGTTAGTCGACTGTCAAAGGATCCTTTAAACCTACACACATCGTTCACAAGTACGTGACTCCACTCAAGGTCATTATCTGCCATTCTAGGGTCTTATTTTGGTTACACTTTGATTTGTTAATTATGTTGTCCTGACAAGTGTTGTGAATCATAACCTTCGTTCGACATAGTTTTCTTATATTTGTAATCACTTTTGAGTCCTATAATACCATATTCTGCCAAAGTAAGGATTGATTGATATGTCCATGTTGGAATAAGTCGTTATACCGGGGCTGCACGTAATATGGTGAATGAGCTGCAACTACGGAATATCCCAACGAACTATTTTTAACACAAGTAGGTGCATGCCATCCGGTTACCGAATCCCATAGTATAAGTACATTAACAAGATGCAATGTTATTTTTCGTTCTGCTTAGCTAGCAAGTTAGCTTGCAGGTATGTTGAAATACAGTAAATACAAGTCACGCATCATGCCATAGAGTAAACAATGTTCAAATAGGTGTTTATTTGTGGTACTTTAAATAGATCTACCTGTTCACGTAGAAACTTTAGCTTGATTGCAACACAGTCTTAGTTGTAAATGTCCTTCGCTTTACTCTAGACAGGATACTATTTATCAGAGTGCGAAATCAATAGATCTGGTAATGAACCTCCAGTCATTTCGATTGGGTATTTCTCAGTTTTAATTTATTGATCCAGTCATTTTAGTATTCACCTCCGAATTTGAGATACCTCTTGAAAATTGTATTCGTTTGTAACACTCCCGATGGTCGCGCGCACGACTTCACACCCGAGCAGTTTTTACCCCGTCACCCGCGGAACATGTCATCGACAAAATTGCCAGGCTATGTTGTTAATTAAAAATATAAAGTTGTCAGTAAGATAACTCAGACTCTGTTATAAATAGAAAGTTGAAATTTGGTATGGGTATTAATTACCTCTTCAAAGTGATAAAAATATAATTTTTTAAAAAAAATTGGGGTCCCTTCTCCAGGGTTTTTTTATTATCTATTCCATGGTGTTGGGTATCATTATTATGCGTTGTTTATAGGATTAAATTGCTAACTTAATCTACGGAACCCTACACTGCGCGTGGCCCGAAACGCACTTGGCCGGTTTTCTATGCTATCCGATTAAGAAATTTAAAAATCCAAGATTTTATAATAGCTACAAGAACCTCGATTTTATCATCTCTGGGAATGACGCAATCCACGATAACGTCACCTTTAGATACAAAGTAACCTTGAACATTGGTGCTAATGGATACACCGTAAAATTTTAATACACAAAATAACACATTATTTTCAACGAAAATTAATTATTTTGAACACAACAACTCATCAAAGTGAAATTAAAATTTTAATCATCGAAGTTCCAACTTCTTTATAATAATATTTAACACAAATATTGCTTGTTATTATTTGGCTGCTTTTTTTAGTTAATATGTTCGGTTATTATTTAATAATGTTTACTTCATTATCAACCCATATTCGGCTCACTGCTGAGTACGAATCTCCTCTCAGAATGAGAAGGGTTAGGCCAATTAGTCCACACTGGCCCAATGCGGTTTGGCCAATTGGCAGACCTCAGACACGTAGAGAACTAAGAAAATTCTCGGGTATGCAGGTTTCCTCTCGATGTTTTTCCGAAAAACATGCATGCAACATGTGAGGTGCATGCCTCGGACCGGATACGAACCTACACCCTCCGGAATTGGAAGCAGAGGTCATATCCACTGGGCTATCACGGCTCACTGGCTGACTGTTGTTCACTTAATAGACGACAAATATTACATAAGAATTACACATGCGAAAATCTTCTTGTAACTACAAAAGAAAACAATTGTAAATTTTCAGTAGACGGGCTTTTGTTCTAATTTTTATTCACCGCAGCGATTGACGGGCCGCAGTGTTCTAAACAATAAAACGATTTAGAATTAGAATCAGTTTTTTCTCTACCTTCGATGTAGAGTCGATGCCTTTGTTAGTCATATTTCATACTCTTCACATGTCAGGTTGTACACCTGACATGTGAAGAGTATGAAATATGAACGAATAAGAACACGAATAATACACTTTACCTGAAACTCTTTAAAACGTTTATGGGCGAATTTTCGAACAAGGAAACTAGTTAATATTCATAGTATCTCACTCGGCTTCATAAACACTCCATAGGCTGGAATTTACGTACGGCTTTCTTTTAACTAGCGGTCCCGGTCAAGCTTCAATCAAACTAGCTACACCTATTCTACTCCCACCCTACCCCTATCCTATTCTACCTCTACCTTCCCAAGCTACCCCTACCCTACCCCTACTCTATCCCCTACCGTACCCCTACCCTACTCCTACACAAACATCTTAACTCAGGTCTACTATTGAGAATTTCTCGGAAGAAAGAAAATTCAATATTGTTGTAATCTTAATAATGTATATAAGCGGTATATCGTGATCAGTAACCATAACGATATCTCGAAAACCGTTTGACGTACAAAGTTTAATTTTGGCAGAAAGGTAGTTCATAGTACATAGTACATAGAAACTTCCGTCAAGAACGGATTTTCCGAGAGAGCCGCTCAAAGAGGTCAAAGTACAGAAGTAGGCGCGGGCGTCCGCTAGTAAATAATAATGCTATAAGAAATCTGCCAAGTATTAACCTAAATATGAAGGCTCATATAAACAATAAACAAGGAGCAAGCAGAGTATAACGTATCAAGCTCATGGGAACAATACAATGGGTTCACATTACACTTAGGTAAGAAGGTACTCATGAGCTTTCAGTCCACATATCGAATATCTTCCACTAAGAATCGTTGAGGTCACGACAACAAAGGTGCCAACAAATAACTATACAATAAAAAGTAACTGAGAATATTTCACTAAGTTTCTATAAGTACGCGGACTTTCCACGTTCTACGTATTAATGTTAAAGAAAGTTTTTATAAGCAGGTGTTATTTCTCACAGAAAATTTGTGTCATAATTTCTTTATAAACTATCCCAATGATAATTTTACAATATAGATCGGTTACGTCCCTACAAAATCTCCGCAAAAAATGATCCGAATAATAGGGTATAACACTGAGCGCACACATGCACAATTTTGTCTTTAATTCCATTATATATTAATGTATATATATAGATTTTGTACTTCTTGAACACACAACTCGACATTGTAGACGATATTTAGGTATTATTTGTTTAAGTAAGGTTCGTTGTTGACCACAATTAACATTGAGTTGACTATAAATTTCCTCTTTTGAGCGCCTCATTTTTCATACGCTAGTGACACATCTAACAGTATTTAATGTCATTGAAAGCTCCACAGTTTACAATTAAACTGAAATTATGTTAAAGTTCGTCATATTTGACAATTTTATATTAGATACCTGGGGGCAAAGGCAGTAATTAAGTATACATGTATAATATGTATTCTGTGGTAATCCCTACCTCTCTAAATGATTCGTCATCTTTTCGTACATCTATGTCACCAATCTCAAATCGTTACGTTGACCTAGAACTGAAGTTTGACGAATAATACCATCTTACATTAGAACTATACGTTCGTATTTTAATCATTAAAAAATGTAGTCTTTTACAACCAGGATTCCATCATCAGATCTTGACATGATGGCAATGGGACCAAATGGGGACTATACCGTTTCAAACAAAAAAAGAATTTTTGAAATCGGTCCAGGCGTCTTTGAGTAATCGGTGTACATACATAAAAAAAAACCGATCGAATTGAGAACCTCCTCCTTTTTGAAGTCGGTTAAAAAAGTACCTACAAATTCAGCGGGCAGGTCCGACTGACACTTGTCAGATTTTTACATTTATGCGAAATATCTTCTGCTTCTGTCACATAAATTAGTTTTTAGTAATATTCAAAATAACTTATAATAATTTATGAAGCAGAACCTTAATAAAATTTCCTTATCTAATTCGTTTGGCAAAGCAGGTATGATAATAAGAGAAATAACTATGTAATATACACAAACGTTCTTTGAGTATGAATCAGTTTCTTGACTCAATTAAAAATTCATACGAGTTTCATGCTCCATAAATCGATGAGTCAAAACCTTAAGACCTGAAGTAGGTAAAAGAGACTTGTATTTTATTACTAAAACCTACTTTCGACGTTCTCATTACTTTCACGAAATATATTAAATACGGTAATTAATAAATATATTAATTACCGTATAATTTCCTTGTATACACATGCATAATTTCATCGGACATCGGATTTTAAACAGGCAAAAGCATATTGAATCCGATAATTATTATATTAATTATACATATCGGACACCACGCCGTTTAACCCTCACAGCTCTCGTTTCTGTGGGAATAATATACCTAGAATTAATTATGACTGAATTAATTAATTTTTACGACCTCCATTGCGCGGTGAAATGCGCGGTGAATTTACAAGATGGAGGTCCAGGGTTCGATCCCCGGCTGGACCACCGCCAAGCGATTTAGCGTTCCGGTAGGATGTCGTGTAGAAACCGAAAGGGATGTGGATTTCATCCTCCTCCTAACAAGTTAGTCCACTTTCATCTTAGAGTGTATCATCACTTGTAAAGCTAACTTGTAAAGAATAAAAAATATACATATTAATAACTAAAAAAGGAAGGACACTGATGTCTGTTGAAGGATAATGTGACTATTTCTAATGGAAACAAGTTTTATTTTTAAACTTTTCATTCTTGTTTGACAATATAATAAAGCTTGTTTTATATTTATAATTTTTGGCGTCTATATTATTTAAATTAAAGCCTACAATACTTAAACTAATATAAAACATATGTTATATAAATGTAAGTATCTTAAACATAAACTTTATAATTTATATTTATATAAATTGAACTAAAACCTACGTTATTGACGAGCTGCACTCAAATCAGTGAGATAAGCTTCGATCTCCTGCCAATGGACTGTCGTACCCCTATCACAAGCTTTTTACCTATTTAGAGGGGGAAAAGAATATTGATAAACGGACAACTGCAAATCGGACTCGGTCACCGAGCGTTCATCTATGCTTCTATACTAATATCTAATATTATAAAGCTGAAGATTTTGTTTGATTGAACGCGCTAATCTCAGGAGATACTGGTCCGATTTGAAAAATTCTTTCAGTGTTAGATAGCTCATTTATCGAGGAAGGCTATAGGCTATTTATTATCCCCATATTCGTACGGGAACGGGAACCACGCGGGTGAAACCGCGCGGCATCTATTTACTATTTATAACTAGCTAGTTATAAATAGTTCAGGAAAGAAATTGCGTAGTTTTTGTCGACCTTTTCACAAAATTCAGCTTCTAACACTTACTCCTTGATATTTAATTACAAATGTATAGTATTGAAATTGTTTCTGTGTTTGTGGCCTTTATCAAACATACTTGGCAAATTTCATAGATAGGTCAACGAGAAGTATCCTGAGTTTTTATACCCTTGAACGTGTCGAAATATCCGTTTTTTATTGCTGAATAAATGGCCGTTTTTACGTAAACTAAGAAGTTTGATTTTATCACAACTTCTATCGATCACGGCCATCGATTCTCTTTCTACAAACGCTAACAAATCCAAAACTAAAAAAAAAAAATAATGACAGACCCGATCAGAGCCACATGACTACAGGCCCAGCGTATATAGTTTAAATATCAACTTGATACTTCAACGCAGCCGTGATAGCCCAGTGGATATAACCTCTGCCTCCGATTTTGGAGGGTGTGGGTTCGAATCCGGTCCAGTACGCATTTGAAATTAAATATCACGTGTCTCAAAAGGGTGAAGAATAAACATCGTGAGGAAAGCTGCATTACCGAGATTTTTTTAAATTCTCTGTGTGTGTGAAGTCTGCTAATCCGCATTGGGTCAGGCGTTGTGGACTATTGGCCTAACCTCTCTCATTCTGAGAGAGTCTCGAGCTCAGCAGTGAGCCGAATATGGGCCGATAATGATGATTATGACTTCAACGCAATACCGAAATAAAGAATCTTGACCGACAGAAACGACAGAGCGGGTTCCGTTTTTCCCTTTTGAGGTACGGAACCTCTCGTTCGTTTCGTAAAACCATGTCGCAGCCGAGCAGCAGCGCGGCAAGTCGTAATTAGCATAGCTCGAGACGCGTCAAGTGCTGTTGTCTTATTAAAGCACATTCTTGAGTTATACATAAATATCGCGCCCGTAATCTTGGCGAGTCTGAAGTAAAGGAATGTCGACGTCAGGATGCGTTTTCAAAACAGCAGTAAAGCAAACACGGACAAATCAGAATAATTAACGGATAGAACAAGAGCCTGTGGTGGTAAAATTAAATTTTCTTTTTCATTTTATAATGAAAGAATTATTTTTTGTTAGATATCATAAGTACTATATGCCACGATGGGTTTTACTCACAATGATATTAAATACTGTTGAGCGCCTCATTTTTCATGCATTAGTAACACATCATACTAATGCATGAAAAATGAGGCGCTCAAAAGAGGAAATTTATAGTCAATGCAATGTTAGTTGTGGACAACAACGTACGTTATTTAAACAAATAATACAAAACAAAAAAATATATCGTCTACAATGTCGAGTTGTGTGTTCAGAAAGTGTAAAAACCTATATATACATAAATTAGAATGCAATTAAAGACAAAATCGTCCATGTGTGCGCTCAGTGTTGTAGCCTAATATTCGGTTCACTTTTTGCGGTGATTTTGTAGGGACGTAACCGATCTATAGTATAAAATTATCATTGCATGACAGTAACTTTTGAACATATTTTTATTTTTTTCCATATTTGTCGGGACGGACATGCAAATTTCTTCAGGTGACACGAACCAGTTTCCTCACCTCATGCGAGTCAAATTAAAATCAGGTTATCCGGAGTAGTAATTACAAAATAACCGTAACAGTTACATTAATGTTGTGTATGGCAAAGTTATAGTTCAAAAGCAAATTCGATTTGGAGCAATGTACTGATTTATAAAGTATCAAGTTCTTACGCATTTGGAGTTTAGTATATTTGCGTAAATATTTAAAATATGGACTTGATAGATAGATATATAATTAAAAAAGTGAAACAGCCCGACTGCCTAACCTGCTCGCTCCTAGCTTTCCGCCTCGAGTTTTTTTATAGCGTTCAATAGGCTAGTTGACACTTTTTTAATTGATCTAAATTATTCATTACAGTTCTATTAGACTGAAAAAATAATTATCATATTTTTTGAGAGTTGATTACATGAAAATTTTAATTTTTAAATATTTTTTGACATACGCCTGTCGGCCTTGATGATGGTAATATACCAATTGTTTCATGACGTCACGTTGACAAATCCTTTACAAACGGAGCGTTTCACAAAAATATTATAATAGTTAACAATTAGTTTGACGTTTCGACATCAAGTAACATTATGAAGTCACAAAATAGACGTTACTGACGTTTGGAAAATTTGAAAAATACATGATTTTTAAATTAAGTTTTATAAGAAATTCTCAACTTTTATTAATCAATATTGATATATTTCGGACCCTTATTTGATGTAACGAAATTAATACTGTTTATATTAAATTGTATATGAGTCAATTACCCTATTCATATCAATATATTATTATAACTGCTTTTAGTATTTTGTTCCCTGTGATTGAAAAGCATTGGGGCTATCAATACGGTATCTACGCCGACAGCCTTGCTAAAATCAAACACACGTCTCTCGCATACCATTCGTGCACCACCTATCCTATCTGATAACGCAACCGATAAAGATAACTATCTGACTCACAAACATATATTACTCTTTCTGTGTAACACGTATCGCGATATTTTCGTTGTGTTGATCATACTAATTCGGAGAAAAACATCTTGTGCAATTTATAAAAAGTTAGCTGGTGTTTTACGAATAAAAGAAGACGTAAGTAAATCCATACTAATTTTATAAATTATACAACAGAGAGCCGGTAATTTACCTTACGGTGCTGCAACCTTACGGTGAAGCGATTGTAACAATTCTTCCACTAATGGAAAATAACATTGTCATCGAGTAACATAGGCTATATAATATCCCCGTATTCCCACAGGAACGGAAACCACGCGGGTGTAATCACGGAGCGTCCGCTAAACTAGTATTATAAAGAGGAAAGATTTGTAATTTTGTATGTAACAAATAAACTCAAATCAACTGGACGATTTGAAAAACACTTTCACCAATAGAAATTTACATTATCTGGGAGTAAGATAGGCTATATTTTATTCCCGGATTCCCACAATGAAAACTACGCAGGTGAAACCGCGATGTTCTACTAGTAAATTATAAATGCACACGTGAGTTGTTGTGTTTTCTCGTCTAAACGTTGAACCGATTTAAAAAATCTTCCACCAGTGTAAAGCTAGGAAGTCCGCGAGTAACACAGTTTCAGTAGAGAGCCGTGATATTATATTATATTATTGGATATGACCTCTGCCTCCGATTCTGGGGTGGGTTCGAATCCGGTCCAGGCAATGCACCTCCAACTTTTCAGTTGTGTGCATTTTAAGAAATTAAATATCACGTATCTCAAACGATAAAGTAAAAAATCGTGAGGAAACCTGCATACTAGAGAATTATCTTAATTCGTGGTGGACTACTGGCCTAACCCCTCTCATTCTGAGAGGAGACTTGAGCTCAGCTAAGCCGAATATGGGTTGATAAAGAACGAACACATTTTAATGCCTGCATAAATATTTTTTTTTTTTTTAATCTTTACAAGTTAGCCCTTGACTACAATCTCACCTGATGGTAAGTGATGATGCAGTCTAAGATGGATGCGGGCTAACTTGTTAGGAGGAGGATGAAAATCCACACCCCTTTCGGTTTCTACACGGCATCGTACTGGAACGCTAAATCGCTTGGCGGTACGTCTTAGCCTGGCTAAGGGCGGTAGGGTGGTAACTAGCCACGGCCGAAGCCTCCCACCAGCCAGACCTAGACAAATTAAGAAAATCTCAATCTGCCCAGCCAGGGAATGAACCCGGGACCTCCGTCTTGTAAATCCACCGCACATGCCACTGCGCCACGGAGGCCGTCAAATGATATGAATGATAATTATCAGAACGTCAACTACACGGGTGAAACTGGGAAGCGTCCGCTGGTCGTATCTGTTTGGATTAATCAAGTAACTCCTTCACATGCCAATTCCGTTCGTGTTCTGTTCCGAAACTTTGATCTGTAAGGCTACACAAAGCACAAAGCAAATTGAAATTTTCACTTTATTGGTATTTGGCTATCGTATTTCTGAGTGGCAGTGGTCAAAGGGAATGTTATTTAAAATATGTAACAATGTATTTCAGAACGGTCTGTCATCATACAAAGTTAAATATCGGTGTGCCAAGCCAAAGGTAATTGAGAGCTTCAAATATCAGTGCCGTGTAAACTTTATTGGTATTCGATAACAGTATGGATGTTTACAATAAAATACTAGCAGACAATCCGCGGTTTCACCCGCGTAGTTCACCGTTCTTATGGAAATGCAGGGATAAAATATCTATGTTACTCGACGAAGGTAAAATAATTTTTAGAGAGGGTCAATTGTTTTCAAGTTAAATCGTAAACAAAATAAAACTAAAGTCTCTCTTCGTGATAATCTACAGTTCTTTATATGATCTCATTATCGACCCATATTCGGCTCACTGCTGAGTTTGAGTCTCCTCTCAGAATGAGAGGGGCACACAACTGAAAAGTTGGAGGTGCATGCCCTGGACCGGATTTGAAACTACACCCTCCGGAATCGGAGGCCGAGTCCATCCACTGGGCTATCATGGCTGTCATTTCTTTATATAAAAACCTTAATTTATTACCACAACTTTCAGTTAAGAAAATTGTCTTCATAAATTACGTTTTATATGTGCAATATATTTAGTACAAAATTTCCTTCAATAACATAGGCGTTATTTCACTGAGACAAGATGTAGGAAATTTTGGACGACCAGCGCGACAAATCTAGCTCTGCTCTGATCAACCCGCATGCCCTGCGTAATCAATATCGGGCAAATCTTTATATGAACTAAAGAAACAAAACACAGCCCAGTCCCTGGTAGCCCTATACGACATCGCATCGCGATTCGCAGGGATTCGCTGGATGCAGGTAAGATCGTGATGTTTGGAAGTCCCTACAAAAGGCTAATGTCCTGCAGTGGACGTCCATAAGCTGATACGATGATGTACACAGAACATCGAGACGCCGTGAAAAATGGCATCCTTTTGTTGTCGACGTCTAGTCGGACCCGCACCAAACATTCTGCATCAACATTTCTAATAAGAACTGCTAAGATGTGGAATTCCCTTCCGGCGTCGTGTTTTCTCAGAGCGGGGACACGCGATGCGTTGCGGCGCCGCATCGCAAAGATTTCACCGTATCAGCGGGCACACGAGCGGTGCGGCGCCGCAATGTTATGTCGCAGCGGCGCTGTATCAGCGTTGGACAGTCTGTTCATAAAGTAATGTTGTGACGCATAAACAACTGAGCGGTGCCGCTCCGACGTCGCAACGCATTCACCCCTCTCCGCCTCGCCTCGGTGGTTGCTAGTCCGGTGCGGCGCCGGAGCACATCGTGTGACATGCCACAGATATTTCTATATAACACGACGCAGCGACACCGCTCCGGCGCCGCACCGCCGCCGCAATGCATCGTGTGCCCCCATTCTAACTCGTAAAATTTGAGCTCCTTCAAGGCAAGAACACTTCACCACAGAACTCGTAAATGCTTTCATAAATATTTTAAACGTGCATGAAAAATGTTTTTATATTTTTTTCTCAGAACACACAAAGGATTGCTATGGTGACATGAAATGGTGGGGATGCATTGGCAGCGGTGGCTGCACCTGCTGGTGGTGGTGCACGCTGCGTCAGCACAGCGTGCCGAGCCTACGGCGTGCCATGAGGACGTTTGCCACTGCGACTCCTTCACCAGGCTGATATGCCATTGCAATGAACACGTCAAAGTAATACATGTTAAACTTTTTGAAGATCTGCAGACCTATTATGTATCTCAGTGTACCATTCAAATAATGAATCACTGCAACGTTATATAAAGCTCGAATCTGAAGTGGCACTAGGCAGACCTTAGAGTTAAAAGAAAATTCAAAAAATAAAAATTTTTGGGGTTCCTTCCCTAAATGCAAAGTGAGGATGAATTTTTTATCGTCTATCCCTTGGTGTCGATATTTTTGTGCATTAATTAAAGTGCTAAAATAATCTACGGAACTCTGCAATGCGTGGCTTGACACCCACTTGGCCTGGATTTTCATCGTATTTTAGTTTTTGCGATCATCTAACCGTCTATCTAATCATATCAGTAGATAGTAGTAGTTAGTAGTAGTTTGTAGTATAGTAGTAGTTTGTAGAGACTTTCAAACATCACGATTCTAAGCCGCCTGCATCCAGCGAATCCCTGCGACTCGCTTGATGTCGTCAGTCCACCTTGTGGGGGGACGACCAACACTGCGTTTTTTCTTTTTAACCGTAGTGCTGGTATGCACTTCCAGCACCTTGGGACCATAATATGTTTTCAACGAAACGACAATTAACGAAACATCAATTTACGTAAAATGGCTTTGTTAATATTATTGTTTGTTTTACACTGGGTTTTTACCTTTAAATAAACTATTATTATTATTATTATTATTATTATTATTATAGTAGGTTAGTTAATTAGTTAGTTAGTGGTAGCAGTTATTTTAATGGTACACCAGGATACCTTATAGGTATGCTAGAACTATTACAGAATCTCACTCTAGTATATAAACGTAATGTAACATTTTTGGTACACAGGAAATGACTCTGAGACCTGAAGGATCGTATCGAGTACCAGAAACGGCCACAGCTATTATAATAGAAAATTGCGAACGGGTTATATTTCTAACGGAAACAGCACGAAATCTTCTTCTACTTAGATCAGTGCAGTTGAGGAACAATAGCAACGTGATCATAAGTGAACGAGCCTTGACTTGGTCGCCATTCTCTATTGACAACGAGATGTATCCAGGTCTAAGAATAGAAATCAGCAATAGTACAGTTTATGAAATAGCCCCTCACGCAATACAAGGACGCGTAAACGACATAGTAATAAGGGATAGTAATATACTCAGCCTGAGGCCCTTCGCTTTTTCTAGTCTCACCGGAGTTAAGAATATAGAACTTACAAATAACATTTTTCACAATGTTGAAATACAAGCATTCAAGAAGTTCACAACGTCGAATTTCTTGCTGCGAGGCGGTACGGCCAAAATGTTACCAAGTCGATTTTTATCAGATGTAGAAGTAACTGACTTCTTTCGCATAGAAGGTGTGACTATTGATCTATTGTCTAGCTTAACGTTTCTTGTTACTTTACCAAAGAGAGTATTGATAGAGAATAATATAATAGATACATTAAACGCAGACAGTTTTCATATAACTTCAAGGGGTCCTGTCACATTTAGAAACAATACTGTTAAGACAGTAGGTAAAGGTGCATTTCTCGGATTCACAGTGGACAGAGAAATAGTAGCATCGATGGGGCGCCAGGAGCTCTTAATAGACAACAATACAATGACCACCGTAACGCCTACCTCGCTCTCGTATAATCATTCAACGCTAACACTTCGCATCGATGGTTTAAACTTGAACTTAACTTGCACTTGTGAATTAGCAGAAGCGTGGCGTGAAATGCTGAATGCGCAAGGAGGCATAATCAACTGCTGGTACGAGTTGGAAGGGCACTACATGTCGATCCCTACATTCATAGACAGTCGATGTGGTGCGTTAAAACAAACTTTTTGGATATTTGTGGTTGTGGGTATCGTCCTTGTTGTGGTGATAGCTGGGATTGTGATATTTTTTATTGTAAGACGGGAGAATGAAAAGAAGAAAAAGCTTCAAATAGTGATGCCTGATGGGAAGACATACAGAGAGACTGAATTACACATAGTTGTAGAACGAGCCGAGCTTCTCACTACAAATTTATGATTATTCAGTTGAAATTGTAGAATTACTAAATATAGACTTTGCGACGTGAGTAGAATAGGCCAAATGGTCCGGCCGTTTCGAGGAAGTTTCAGTGCAGACCATATCGCTACCTCAAATTGGGATGTGAAGAGTAAAAGTGCCAAATATATTTTAATAAATATTTTAGTATTTAGATTTTTGAAACATGTTAGCGTTACGACGAGGTATTCCATTGTTATTTTTTAAGTTATTGATTAAATTATTATTATAATAAAATTGACTAAATTTTCTTAAATTGCATAAATAACAATTAACTATTTTAGAAGCTGGTCTTTAAATAGCTTAATAATATGGTACCTTCATATAATAAGTCATAAGTCATAATTCATTTATTTTAATTAGGCTTACTTTACAAACACTTTCGAAACGTCATGTAATAATATTATAAGATAATGGTGATAATAATTAGTCGAAAACTTAAAATTAAAGTTATGGGTACCAAACGCGCTTTGGTCTGAAAAGAGCCCACAACAAACTCAGCCAGGATTTTTCCTTTTTTAGTTTATCACCATTTAACAATAGCTATTTAATTAGTCATGTAAAATATTTCGTTTTCAGCTGTTTTGTCGTTTATATAATCATTAACACTATAATACGACTTTTCTATAAGCTTACATTTAATAAACGCAAGCTTACTGAGAGATATGCGCGTGGTTTCATATGGCAGTTTATTATAAAAACGTATGCTAAAAAGAATTACAATTTTTTGTAATAACATAAGCATCGCTGAACTCCTTTGAGCAAATTCTTAGTTAATGAATATAATTCCGAAAGGAAGTGCATGCGAAATATGTCTAATAAAAGTTGTGCTGCAGCTATTTCAAATATTATTTTCCCGGCTTTGAAGTATTTTCTAGGTCGCTAGCGCAACCATTCCTATCCTATATTACTTTTAGTTGTTGTATTTCTTATTACAGGAACTGTTTCATAGAAGATATGTATTTATTTGCAGTGCTTGCAATGCGAATGTAATATATAAAATTGTTTACTTTGCTGCCTTCTTTCATACTTACTAGATATTAAAATTCAACATTAAATACTAGAGCCGGAATATTAATATCTCAACAATAAAAGATAATGTAAACAGTACCTACTTAAAATAAATGTAAATATGTTTTTAAAAACCATATAAATTTAAGTAATTCAACGATGTCACTGCCAATTATACTGAAAACATTCGTAGTGGGGCTACAGACTTTCAGTTTTAACAGTACAGTTTTAGCTAATCGAATTTTTCCAATTAGAACAGCACGTACTCGTATGTACTCGTATAGCTTGGCAACTTCGTTCGTAACACTTCCGATGGGCCGCGCGGGCTGGAGGGCGTGCAGCCATGAATGAAAAACCGACTACTGATGCACCTCATTTCCCCGGACGCACGATTTCACACCCGCGCATTCTTTCCCCTCGTCGCCAACATATCATGGGAGTGTCATCAACGAACTTACCGAGTAACGAATTGATACTTACCAAAAGACAAATGCGTCTGCATGTGTCACAATAAGTCAACTATCGTCATACTTATCAGCATCATCCGTCTATATAATTTTCCAACAGCAATCAATCTTTCTACCAAGAAATTTAAAAGGTACTGCTTCAGCAATTGTGGTTACTGTTCAGCCACTAATAGAGTCCCGGATCGTAGTAAGTATATAGGTTTCCTCTCTTTTGTGACACAGGAATGTAGAACGCTGCTATAATAACTTTTTCCAATACGCATTTGCGAACGAATTGTGTCTGTGTGAATGCCACGACAATCCTGCTGTGATCGTTGCTTGTAGTGCCAGAAACTTTTCTGACCCGGGTTTCAAAACTACGGCCACGGATGTCGCCATTGCAAAACATAGACTCCGCGACTCGAATAAAGTCCCGCTGCTAAAACCTGAACTAAAATTGACGACGCCTTACACAAATGAGAATAATACCGTCATTACCAAATGACAATAAGCGACGTTAAGACATTAGCGCCGCGTCTACGGGACTTGTTTCGTGGCGCGGAGTTTAAAAACGCTACAACAGCGACACCCTCTCTTCGCTACGTATTTCAGCAATTGTGTTGAAATACTGAGAAAAACTTCAATCAGGACAAGTTTGACAAATGTAATTTTAAATTTTTTATGCATTTCGATAAATATCCACATGGCATATTAGTAATTTATGGCGTGGTTTTGCAACATGAGCTAATGTTGTAGTTAACAATATAGAATGCTAGCGACCCGCAGGAACCATGTATTTTCCGGGATAAAAAGGAGGTCTTATATGTTGCTCTATGATCTCCTCGATCTGAAAATCGGTTCAACCTTTCCAGAGCCCGGATAAACAGAAAGACAGACAGACGAAAATTTAAAATGAGCTTAATTTTGCTTTGCTTATGCTTTGTATTGTGTAAATAACTATAATCACTTAAGTAATTAGTTGTTTTGAAATCATAGACAGATACTGCAATTTTATTTATATGTATAGATTATTATTAAGCGTGGGTAGCGTGTAGTACTCATGTAGCGCACAATATGCAATCTCCTAATGACTCCCCTGTTAAATTTGTCTCAGCAGGAAATATGTACTTACTTTTATTATTGAATTGACGTCTTCAATAAGTAACTGCTCGGTTCTTTATTTTACACATCTTTCAACACTAATCAATTACTTAATGTAAGTGATCTTCCTTCAACAGTTGGTTCAAGAAATTTTCAATTTTTTTTTTTTAGAACCAACAATATTTTACAAGAGGATATTAAATTGGAACTGTTCAATTCCAACTGGTCCAATTTGCGTAGTTTCCAAAAATAATCAAGATGAAAATTTCGAAACAAATGGAAAATATTTGTTAATTAAAAATGAGGCTAAATACAGTCCTTCGTCTTTTTTGTATTAAAAGATACTTCCATTATTTACTTTTAAAAACAATGAGATAAAAGGATCTATTAATTAAGAGGTAACGCCGGGGGGGTTTTAGACGGCCCTGATAATTCTATTTATACCATTAGAAAACAAAATTGTTGACATATTTATAAGTAATTGGCAACAATGGTACCTATTATATTTTGTAGAGATGACGGAAATTTGTTAATACACACTTTTTGATTGATATAATTTAATATACGTTATATATAGTAGGGAATGCGTTGACGGTTTCAAAAAAATAAGTAAACGCTAACAAATAGTTTAAGACTTTTTTAAAAAACCACCCTATTAATAAATGGCCTTTAATTATTGTTTCTATTTAGTCAAATTGAACGTTGCAGTTAAATTGATTAGTTTTGTACCACACGTGAATTGGACCAAGCGAAATGTGGAAGAAATGTATAGCACTATTTCTCTGTAAAGGATTAAAGCAAACGACGTTTATAATATTGACAGATCTGCAGTGTAATAAAAGTAAAAGAAGAGAAAATGTAAGTGTCGTCGCTCACGGGCCACACGCGACAGCCACAAACGCCGAAAGTGCCACAAAAATAGCTGAAGCGCGCGACAGCCACTTGTGGCCGGTGGTCGACACTTGTGGTCGGTGGCTGCTACTTTCTTAACCCGTACATTCAGTATCATAATCGCGCGAGTGGCGTGTTGCGGCATTTTATGTAGACGTTTAGTGGCCGGTGCGGGCCACAAGAAGCAAGAAGCGACGATTATAGCGTGTGACGGCCGCCGGCGTCAACCGTGTGCGGCAAGTCCATTTAAATGTATGAAAACTACAAGAAATATGCCGGTAGCGGTGATTTGTGCTTGTGGCCGGTGGCCCGTGTGCGGAAGCCCTTAAAGAATGAAGTCAAAAGAGTCCATCATGACACAACGCGAACATTAAACTTTCATATAATCCTATACTTACTTTCTTTAATTATACTTTCATATAACATGTATCTTTTTTAAGTAGTAAATATAATATTTACGCTGCTGTGCTAAATGATCGTCTGGATAGGTTTTTACTGAAGAAAATTGGACAATAATAGTCGACAAACTTAACACGCAGCAATGTACAATACAGACTAGATTTCCCGGGTATCGATTTAACAGTACGAGACCAATTAAAGAAAATGAGTATACGCGAGGTCACAATTTATATTTGTAGAGTCTATAAAATTTTCCTCATACGTTTAACCATGCGAATGTCTTATGACAAGAATCAGTGCGACTAAGGGAGATGCTTCATTAGTGCGTTGCGTTGCGTCTTCGCAACGGATAAGCGCATGGTATCCCAGACCTGCGTTGCGATGATACACGTCTTATCAGTGCAAGAGGGTGACGAACGCACCCAGTCAGCCTCAACAATGGATCGAAACAAGCTTCAAAGGAGCTGTGTCATAGCAACGGAGCTCCGTTGAAAAATCGTTGCGACCACGTCGTGTCATTTAAAATAATCGGAAAACTAGCGGACGCCCGCGACTTCATCCGCGTGGGAATCAATGTAAATTTCAACCTATTTTACCTCTTTACGGGTTGAAATTTGAATATTCTTGAATCACATTACATTTCGTATTTTTTATGATTTATGAAATTTTATTTAAAACTGTAACTTTTAAAATGAAGGACTATCCATACAAACTTTTAACGCCTATTTTACCCACTGCTATTTTTATTTTAGAGTCAAAATGTACCTAGTAGTTTTGCACCAAGGTATCATTTACCATTATACCAAAATTTATCTTGATCGGTTCAGACGTTTAGCCGTGAAAAGATAACAGACAGACAGATAGATAGACAGATTTAGTTTCGCATTTAAGATAATAGTATAGATGACACAGCGTCCACGCAGCATCGACGCTACGACGTCGCAACGAAGCACCGTCGCTACGACAGAGCTCCGATGAAACTTTGTTGCGTCGACGCAACGTAACGTAACGCACCAATGGGGCATCGCTCTAAGCAAGTCTCCACTGTAATCTCCTAAAAGTGGTATAAAAAAAATAGATATAGTGAGGGATAGAAAGAAAAAAACTCACCGCAGCAGCGAAAGCCCGTCTATAACGTTGTGAATGGCGGGCGGCGACGGCAGTTCCAGTCCCCGAGACAGCAGTAGTGTCTCACTCTCATCAACGTAAGGTTCATCGCTGGAAGCAGCGGCGACAGCGACGTCGCCTGCGGTGACATTGCACCCACCACTGGCGGCCATTGCTTGTGCGTGCAACTCCGCGATTGTTGCTAACAAAAAGAAAAGAAATTCAACACCATTTATATCAAGTAGACTTTTTCTGACTACTTTTCATTCGGAATGCTGATCAAGGGCATGGCAAGAAACACAGTATCACAAAATTTATATATTCGAAGTACCCACACACAATTTTTTCCATGTGGAATTTTGATTTCTTTTTTATCACATATCCCTTACATTCGTTTTTTAATAACTTTGAAATCGGTACACTAACTACAGCAGATAAACTCATAAAAGGATCAAAATTAAACAACTGATTCGGGTAAGGTAATAGAGATGATGACAGTTTTTTAAATTGTATTTAAATTAGGAGTACGCAAATAGTAAAGCTAAATAGTAAAGCAATTTTCTAAAAGTAACAATATCTGCGATTATTACTTTCGGAGCTACAGAGATTTAAAGGATCAGAAAAACGTCATTAATTTTGTATGGGGATACAAAATGGCACTAATTAATGACGTCGTTGATTCGCTATTGTTAGATTTGTATGGGCGTTCAAACAAACAAATATTGTTATTTGTGCGTTTGTTTAAAGTTCAAATATCAAAAAAATATGTGAGATGATTTCAGTTATCATCCTTTGAACAACAAATGTATGCATTAAGCTGTTGAAGGAGAGTATAGGCACAATTTCTTCTGGTAGTGTTCCCATTAAAATAGCTTGTATTAAGACCTGCTTAAATTATCTTTTCCATGAGGCTGTTCCGGCGGTAAAATAACACTAGAATAAATGTACTTTCATGTTAGTTTTATTCATGTTGTAACCCGGAAGTGAATATAATAGGATCGAAAGTGATTTTAAGTTTAAATTCAATCCAAGCGAGTTACTATTCTAGTGTACAATGGATTAGTAAGACACCTGCGGGACTATATTCCAGTCACGAGCCGTCTGTGGCCGGCGGTCATTATATGATTGATATAGTAACGGTTTTTTTTATGATTAATTTTTAGACTCAACACACGGAGCCGAAATACAAGTAACACTCTGTTGAGTGGGCAGACAGTCGTGCGGACTCACTGATGGTAAGAGATTGCCATCTCTTATGAATGTTCCGCAGAGGCATCGCCAATGCTGTAACTGACATCAAAAAAGGAGGTTCATGAAGAATCTAACGTTAGAAAATGTTAATATCTCATAAGCTATTGGATTGTTATTTTTTTCGTTTAACAAAATACATGTGATAAATTTCTTTCCGAAATTGGGCCTCCTATTCTGAACGATTCAGAAATGTACTAAAATTCTTATATATCGCGATTTTTATACATATTAGAAAACGAAGTCCTCCGCCGCGTTTGTTCTGACTGTAAGTCTATTCATGACAAACTCAAAACTACTGATTGGTCAAGCGAATTCCACTACTACAGTAATTAATTAGGAAAGTTAAGGTATATAGTTCCATTATTGGTTTTCTATAAATCTGTATAGGAAATCTCAAGCCGGGTGCTTTCATCGAAAACGCTGCCCTTCAAGATATAATAAATAATGGATGGTGGCATATTTCTCTTTAACATAGTTCCCGATGGCATAATTATTACATTTTCTAAAAACTTGAACTGAAGTTGTTTAGAAAAACATATATTTAAACGATCGATACTAATAATAATTTAACGATTCAGGAAGTAATATTGCATCTAATAGACCGACGCTGTATAGACAAGTGCATAACAAGGCCGTGACATTTGCATAATATACATCGTACACAGTGTTATGTATTGTCATCTAAAGCAAACGTATTAATAATAATAGCAAAAACAAAATTTACATATGAGAGTAGAATCTTAATCGATTTTAATGTTGTTCCTTAACCCTACCCTACACACTTAACCCGTTAAAAGTAAAAAAAAGTCAAAATTCATTTATTTCAAATAGGCTTAGTTTACAAGCTCTTTCGAAACGTCAGATAATATTATTAAACTTAAGATAATGGTGATAATAATTATTCGAAAATTTAAAATTAAAGTTACGAGGGTTCCAAACGCGCCTTGGTCAGAGAAGTTTTTTTTTATACAAGTTAGCCCTTGACTACAATCTCACCTGATGGTAAGTGATGATGCAGTCTAAGATGGAAGCGGGCTAACTTGTTAGGAGGAGGATGAAAATCCACACTTTCCTTTCACACCATCCTTTTTAGTTTCTACACGACATCGTACCAGAACGCTAAATCGCTTGGCGGTACGTCTTTGTCGACAGGGTGGTAACTAGCCACGACCGAAGCCTCCCACCAGCCAGACCTGGACCAATTAAGAAAATCTCAATCGGCCCAGCCGGGGATCGAACCCAGGACCTCCGTCTTGTAAATCCACCGCGCATACCACTGCGCCACGGAGGTCGTCAAAAGGTCACGAAAATCAGTTTTTCGCAAATATTTTTCACATCTTCATAATAACGCCGTAATAAACGTGCATACAATAATTCACCTCACTAGGACTTTTTCCACAGACTGTCGTTTAAAATGCCTAAAATTACTGGACTGTTGTCTAAAAAGTTGAAACCCTTTCATTGAGTAGAATACCCGTATCTGATATTAACTTTAGTCTTTAACAACACCCTGTTTACGGTCATACGATGATAAATGTAACATAGATTAATAAATAAAAAATAAGCTTTCTGTACAATTTAGATATTAAACGGATTGATAAATGTTTTCAACAGACTTCTTACATGATTCCGTTAGGAATCTTGTAAAATATCGAGTAAAGAATAAAGAGTGTTTTATCTTTTCAATATAGCTTATAGTTTTTCAAAATATTTGTATAATTTTGAAAATTGTACGTATGTGAATACTTCAGCGTTGTCTTCCTATAACTCTAATAGAATAGCTTCCTAACTACACTGTTTACATCTTTATCTGTTGCCCCGAGTGACCTGTCTACATTGTAATTATTAATGTCAGTTAGATGACATTTCAATACTTCTCTGTCTACGTGCACTCTATCTGCGTTGTATGAGTGTGTCTATTGCATATGTTTATTGTCACGTGTTCAGAGATATAACTCATAACCTAATCAAACTTATTACATAGTGGCCGCCAGGTACTTCTTCTGCGTGAAGCCCTGAACCATGACATGAAATGACGTGGCATGACATTTCACGACATAACATGACATGACATGACATGACATGTTTTATTAAATTTTTTTTTATCGTAATATGTTGAAAATTCATACAGTTTTAGCTTCCTTACATTTAATGTGTCATTTTTCAATACATAAACTATAAACATAAACGCACAAATAGTATATTAGTAATTTTGTTTGAATTCCTATACAAATCTAACGAGCATTATGCACCTACGACGTCATTCAATCGTACCATTTTGTATAGAGCGGTTTTCAGGGATTCGCAGCAGCGCCGCAAATCTGACACTTTAAATCCCTGTACCTCCGAAAGTAATGATCGCAGATACCCTGTTACTTTTACAAAATTGCTTTACTATTAGCATACTCTTAATTTACATACAATTCAAAAAAAAACTGTCATCATCCCTATTGTTGTGACTTACTGTTAGTGACAGGCGGTATATCCAGGTCCGGAGCTAGGAGGCGAGCGGCGCTGGCAGCGCCCAAGTGCACGAGCTCCATTTCCAGAGTGCTGAGTCCTGTGCCGCAGCCGGCGCGCGCGGACGCTAGCGATGCGTCCTCGTATCCAATGCACAGACAACGGTAGCCGAAGCGGCTCTCTTCGCTACAAACAAACAAATTCATTTAGTTTATGATTTAATAGTGGTAAGTAAAGGTGAAACTTAAAATTAAAGTTACGAGGGTTCCAAAAGCGCCTTGGTCCGAGGAGACTACATAGACTAGAATAGACATCCAGATAAATACCTCATCATTAACTTAATAGGCCTTTTTCATTGCATTTCAGGGGATAAGGTATCACAAGCTTAGACGTATGCCTAAAATGCGCGTCAAGATATAACTCATTGACCTCTTATAATAAACTTCACTCATGTAGAAAATTTCACTGCAAAACTGGCCAATTTTGCTTTAACAGTTTTAGAATTATCTATAATATAAAAATGAATCGCAAAATGCGTTGGTAAGCGCATAACTCATAAACGCCTGGACCAATTTGGTCAATTTTTTTTTAATTGTTCGTTGAAGTTCTAGGATGGTTTTTACAGCGAGAAAAATTCGAATAATTGCCGGAAAAACCATAAAAATAGCCCTTTTCTTTTTCCCATACAAATGTTTTATAACTAAAACGTAGTCAATTTGAGCTTTATTGTTATTGTATAAAGTTCATATCAATAATAATTAGAAAACGGAGTAGGGGTAGGGTAGGGGTAGGGTAGGGGTAGGGTAGGGGTAGGGTAGGGGTAGGGTAGGGGTAGGGTAGGGGTAGGGTAGGGGTAGGGTAGGGGTAGGGTAGGGGTAGGGTAGGGGTAGGGTAGGGGTAGGGTAGGGTAGGGGTAGGGTAGGGGTAGGGTAGGGGTAGGGTAGGGGTAGGGTAGGGGTAGTTGAAAGTTTACATCGAAATTCACGCGGACGCAGTCGCGGGCATCCGCTAGTTGGTAATAAAAATTATACATAAAGGCCTTTGAATATAGTCCAATATTCAAATGCAGAGCAAATTCAACCTTAAGGATTGAGTTTAAGGTTGAATTTGCAAGAGCGACTACTTGAATTGAATGCCAAGAAGTTGTGTTTGGCACTCATTGAGCGGGGACGTTTTTTGGTCGCTGACTGTGCATCCACTTTTTTATAGGAGATCGATGATATAACTACATAATTCTATTTACAAATCGTTCTCTCATTCGTCCCATCACAATGATGAAAACAATATTCATGTTATCTATTTCAATGTGATGAGATGATGAGACGACGAAAAAGACAACGATATATAGACAATATTTGCTCAAAACGTCTTAACGTTCATCTTAGGCCACTTCGAGAAGGACATACAATAATTTTTACGCCAGAAATGCCAGTTACTGTGAGATCTTTTAAATTCAACGCAGATGAAGTCATGGGTTATTTTTTAGAGTCCGACCGAAATTGATTTTCTGGCCGAAACCGAATATTCGGCCGTGGCTTCAGTTTCGGCCATAACTAAAACCGAAATCGAAACTCACGTGTTCAAGTATAAAATTCCATTTAATACTGAAGTTTGGTGTACATATTATAGCAAAATCATTATGAGTTATCAATAATCAAATCAGTATTTCTTACTGTTTCATTAATTACTAAGTATTGGTATTTTGAAATCTTATTAATTTGTATTGTTTTGTATTTGTACTTAGAAGAATGAATAAAAATCAGTTCCATAAAAACATAGCCTCTAAAGAATGTTTGCGTCGGGCGATAACGCACTGAGTCGGTTTTGTTGCTACATACAGAGCTATCCGACCGGCGCACGACAATTCCAGAATTTAGGCGAATTCAGTTTCGGTTTCGGCAAAAGTTTCGGCCTATTCTGGCCGAAACCGAAACTGCCGCTGAAGCTTGATTTTTTGCCAAAACCAAAACCGAACCATCAGTCGGATAAATATAAAAGCGAAATATGTACTCGTTATTTCATTAACGTTAATTCTCATAATTTATTGATTTCGTTGTACTTAGTTATTGATTTTACAACATTTATGAGGTATTTTATTATTATATTGCACATTGAAATATTGAAAATGCTTAGCTATCGCATGCATGCAAATGCATACCTGTTAGGTTTGTCATATTCATGTAAATAGTCCGATGCTGTGTCCAGTGAGAAGATAACTTCGTTCCCAGGTATAATCAGGGCTTTTTGCGGCCAATCCTCGTGTCTGAAACAAATAAATAACGATATATTGATTGGGACTGATTTCCGAATTTTGAACTTATATTTACAGCCAGACACTTTTTCAACTTGACCCATATACGATCTCCTTACTCTTCTAATTCTTCGAACAAAGCGTGTAGCCAGATGACCTACGGATCTGAAACTGGTCGCTTACCTTATAATAATCTGTTGTTAGTTGGACTGATGATAACGAACGAGTTTACAGAGAGCCGCTGGTTGTTGATTCAAGACCGCAGTGTTTGCAAGTCCTTACAATAAGCCTGCGTCCAGCAATGGACGTCCATCGGCTGATGTCGTTAATAATGATGATGATAGTGATAGTGATGGTGACGGTGACGGTGACGGTGACGGTGACGGTGACGGTGACGGTGACGGTGACGGTGACGGTGACGGTGACGGTGACGGTGACGGTGACGGTGACTGTGACGGTGATCGTGACGGTTACGTTGATGGTGATGATGATGTTGATGATAATGGTGATGATGGTGATGATGATCTACCTTCCATAGATTATATTACACATCATATTACTTACACGTTGGACAGCTTGGGTGTTACACTGACGTATGTACAGTTGTAATGCATGCATGGCGCATCTGTGATCGTCTCGTCTAACTCTTCAGCCTCGCCGGACTCCGAGTCAAGTTGAATTAACCTCTGCAATAATTCAAAATGCTTTAAATTTGAACCTCAAACATATTACTCAATTTAAAAAGAAAATAAAAAAAGAGGTACTGTTTAACAAATCATTTTTTTTTATTTCACTATTATTTTTAATACTTGATTGCATAGCTACTATTGTAATGAATAAAAAATTAATTATTTCTGCTCAGTAGATAGAACACAGCCGGGATTGTTTTTAAACTCTACGACAGTACCTTGATAGTTAGTCTTTTGAATTTTACAAACCTTTTCATGAAAGGAGGAGGTTTTACAATGATATTATTTATTAGTACTCCCTTTGAATAATTCGTTTACTACTTCTTAGTTTGCCAAATTAAATGGTCGTAGTATGTGAGTATATTCTTAAATACGAGTATAAAAATACCGTAACTGAAGATTTACAATATGTTTAAAAAGGTGTTTGTGTGTGTGTGACTATATATTATGTAATACGCAAGTCATATATTGTAGTAAAAATAGTGTTTAAAAAAGTGTTACCATGAAAAAAAATATTTTAATAATTATTATAGCAAGCTAAACAGTGCATTCTAAAATAGTCTCAATGCATCACTCCACGATTCACTTCTAAAAAAAATCGCTCAACGGCATATATTATGTGTTTGGCCACGCAATGCAAGCTTAATTCAATTTACTACATTATATCTAATATCTATGGACGTGAATGACGTCGAAGCCATATCTACAGTTTAATCATATTATCGCTAGAAGTGCATCACACGGTCAAAATACTATGTAAAGAATGCATGCGCGGTATGTTTTGTATAGCTATGTGCCTTACTCAGATGATGGATACACAGAAAATATTTACCTATAGACATCGAGGTGTTTAATTATTTTGTTGTTGTTTTGTCTATTAGCTGTGTTGTTGTTCCTAAGAGTACGTAAGCAAATGACCATTATGGCCTCAAAAATTCTGGTCATTTTTGTAAAACTCACCGGGCTTTAGTAGATGTAATAAATCGATGATTTTTTCCAATTCTGTTGCTAACATTGGAGTGCCTAAGTTTGGATTGGAAAATAAACTAAAACGTAATTAGACCACGTTTCTTGCCACTTGAATTAGTATTTGTTTCAAAATGGGTCATTGAGTTATATCTAGAATATTTTAACTTTGATACGCATTGCATGTGTAATATCTATGACGAGCAATATGTGACGCATTTAAAATAAAACCTAGAGCTCAAAATCTTTAAAATATTCTGTATGTGTATTTGAGTTAATATCAACAATATTTTGACTTAAAATTGGATGGACCGAGCGCATTCAAATAAACAAGGTAAACTGCCACCCTGTGTCCATGATCAGTGGTGATTAATCAAAGGCGTAAATGAACAGCCTCATGCGCCTGTAATTACACTGGAAACTATACTCTACACAGCAATGCTGCTGATCTGATTAGGAGCGCCACTAAGCATGGCTATACTTAATATACTTCTCTGAAAGAGGTATGTCACAATAAGAGGCCACTCAATCATAGATACTCCAAATGAATGTGATAACTCCAAACTATAAATAGTCTAGATATTCAAAATGACAGTTGTGTATAAACTTACAGATTCTTTGCTTTAACCTATTGATTGATGGGGGGAGGGGAGGAATCCCCTTGGCAAGATTCGTGGTCTGTAAAATTTAGTGTTCTATGTAAACATCATCCTAGTGTATTATGAATGAGCAAGTGAACGATCTCTACCTGGTATACCTTACGGAAGGGAGGGTCGGCCATGCGTGTGTCATTAGGACAATGGCAGCGGTGCTTTGGTGCGCCGCCCACTGCGTAGATAGTAAGAGTGTCTTCTGGCTGCGCTGTGATGCTGCGGGGATCCATCTCTAGTACGATCCAGGACACTTGCGATGGGAACAGAACCCTAGATATAAAACAATAAAATGTTTTTTAAAAAGAGCAACCGTTGAGTTACTTCTCAGCATAACCTGCCTTCCGAACCGGTGGTAGAATCTTTACAAATAGTCAACTGACGTGTCAAAAGTGCTTGTAAACTGAGCCTACTTGAAATAAATGATTTTTGACTTTGATTTATGATCAATCAAACTAAAGGATCGATTAGGTCCATTTGAGACCTTGGACGTTTCAGGTTTTAAGCCAGATTCCAGTTTTACTCAATATTAATCGAGCTAAAGAACTTGCAAAAGAGAAAATGCAATGCAGGGATCTACTCTTTTATTGTATTAGAAATTTGTTACTGTGTGATTAATAAATAATTTTTTATTTTTTTTTTTATTTTTTAATGTAAACTTTTTGTATCCCCTTTCATGTATTGACAATAACATGTGTTAAATTTTTTCTAGACATGAAAATTCCACTGAAATAAAAAATAATCCTTAGATCTCAATAATGAAAAATTGTTTATTATGTTATATTATTTTATTTCCAAAAGACCAAGAAGGCTTTTTTACACATTTGGACAATATGTTTTGATCTTCGTAAGCTTATACAATATGTCTTAATGAGTAATAAATAGTAGACTTATTTTCCCGATTGTTCGCCATAAATGCTACTTACACCCGAAATAATCATCTACGTATTGCATATATATGTTAATTGAACAATGTATAAAGAGATTTTGACTCTATGTTGTTGACAACCTTCAATTGTTAATTATAAAGATTTCTCTAGTTCGTTTGAGAAAGTTATGAAGTTTTGGGTTCTTTACTCAGCCTGGGTCGGATCATATAATTCTAATTATGCTTCAGGTTTGTCCTCTAGATTACCACAAAGTATACACAGTAGTAAACACACGGTGCTGCCAGTCCACACTGTATTTGAGATGGATTTTTTTTTTTTTTTATACTGGTATCCCTGCTACCGGATCTGTAATCTTCATTACACATTCTGTGCTTCGCCGGGCTACACGTGCCTACGCGTCATTTTTTTGTATAACGAAACAAACAGTTCAAAGATTACTTTCCTTTGTTAGTGTTAGAAAAGGGAAAACAAACTCCTTTATCTGAAGAATACGATAATATAGCAAGAAAAATTAACAAATTGGGTAAGATACTGACGCGCGCACGACACAAAGAAAGGTCGTCCAAGTCTCCAAGAAGATTGTCCACCTCATCAACAGTGTCATCAGAATCGAAAAACTCATCAAGTCATCGCCCGCTTCATTGTCCGCATTGCAGGACACATTAAACAATGAAGGTAAAATAAGTTCATATACCCTCATAATCTTTTTATGTCAATAGACATCATTGTTAACCTACGGGGTTATCACTTGAAAAAACGGATGTTTGGAACATAACATCGCGGGTAATCTACGGGATTATCACATTATAAATGACATGAGAAAAAATATGAACGTAACATTCGATAATTGCGTCTTAATAATCATAGCATTGCGGGTAGTCTTAGGGACTTTGCCGTAATTAACGAAAATAATAATATTGACGCAATTAATAACCTGCGGGGTTATCACTTGAAAAAACGGATGTTTGCAATATAACATCGCGGGTAATCTACGGGATTATCACTCTATAAACGACATGAGAAAAAATATCAATGTAACATTTGATAATTGCGTCTTATTAATCATAGCATTGCGGGTAGTCTTAGGGACTATTATTTTTACCGTAATTAACGCAAATAATAATTTTGAAATTATGATTCTTATTATGATTGATTCTAAGGGAATATCACACTACACGATATTAATCATTAGCATTAAGCATAGCGTGGCGGTCTCCGGGACTATCACCTTGTCTTAATTAACCCACGGCAATAAATTCTTGGCTGGTGGGAGGCTTTGGCTCTGGCACCCTACCGAAAAAGACGTACCGCCAAGCGATTTAGCGTTCCGGTACGATGTCGTCTAGAAACCGGAAGGGGTGTGGATTTTCATCCTCCTCCTATCAAGTTAGCCCGCTGCCCTCTTAGATTGCATCGTCACTTACCATCAGGTGAAATCTTCATCATCATCATCATCTTAAGGGAATAGAATAGGTGAAAACATATTCTGTTTGGTATTTTCTTATCATAAAAGGTGCCAATGCTTAAGTTTTTCAACTAGAAAGTTGCTGATACCGCCAGTGAATTTCATTCGACTAATACGGTCGTCAATCCGGATACAGCAGCGCTGAAGTACCTACTCGTAGATTCGACTCGTAGAAGTCGACATTATCAGTACTTGACAATGAACTTCCTATGATTCTAGGAGAGAACCCTTCACAACCAAAGTGTTATAGCGATGTCATCCAGCTAGATCTGGCTATTCGCCTACAACACATAGCGGGGTCACGTGCCAAAATATACGAGCAAGGAGGTTATACACGAATATTAAAAACTGCACCTTGCAACCTGGCACCAATGCTTAATCCGGAAGTGGTAGGTGCGACCACAGAGGCCGCACTTAAGAGATAAAAACAAACCATACAATAGAGCTACCGCAATATCAGCTAAGGAGCTGGCTGACACTACACTAATGTCGTCAGAACCAAAAATTACTGTGCCTATACAAATACTGTTGGATACCCTTAAATTCAGGTGTTCTAGCCATGATTCTATGGTATGAAGGAATTTACTCCTTAATACGCTGAAGTAAGATATCAGAGATCAACATCGATAAACTTCTCTTTGGTTAAGGTTTGGCTGAAAAAAAAAAATAATAATAATAAAAATAAAAGATCTGGAGCGGAAATGAAACTCGCTCCTATGAAGCTGTCCTCCACAAAGGATAAGCCATAAGGGGAACATAGAAAACTGGTCTATTTCTCCTCAGAATTACAGGTTAAAAGTTACTCGGAAGACAAAGGAGCCTGCCTACAAGAATCACCACGCCAACTCTGATGTGACGACAGTTTGAACTGTCGTCACATGGCCGTCACGTCCGTCGCGACATCGCGATCGAAAGTCGAAACCACCAACAGACAGGGTAAGATATGCCGGCAGGCTTTCAAACTTTTATGATTGGTGGTCAGTGATGCTATTATAATGTCATAGATAAAAGGGTACCTAAAAGATGCCTCTTTTGAGTCAACGACTTTTATTGTTCCTTCGGTACATTCGAGTTCACCAAAACAGAGAAACGTTCCTGTAAGGCGAATACTTCCATGTCGGAAAATATTGATATACGAACGTCCTATCCATGATCTTACATGTAATAGACGCTATTACGGAATGCAAACTTTGCTTAGATCAACTTTTAATTCCTTCATTTTTAATTAGAAAACATAATGGGAAATATAGATTCATACTAAACTTCAAATAACTGAACAGATTTATTGACACCTCTTATGTTCAACTGATTTATTCACAAGGAGGCTGACTAAAATAAATAAATGTGCAAGATACATTTCTTGGCATAGAGATCCTGACGCTTTTATTATAGATGCATTTACAATTTAATAGTTGAGTAAAATATTTGATAACAATGCAAAAAGGATCAATGATAGCCCCACTCTGGCTGACACAACCATGGTACCCCTTATAAAAAGAGTCTTTTTACTTTCAGAACCACTTATAATTAAACCACCATAAACGCTGTTTATCTCCCATTCCAGCAACCGAGATGTACATCAAGAGATTGCCCTGGTTACAGGAATGTTGTCTTCTCTTTCCGAGAACTCAGTAAGGCAATACAATACATACCTAAAGAAGTGGTGTATATATTTTGTAAATACAGTAATATTAATTTGTATTTTGGTACCATACCAAATGTTATAAGTTTTTTAATATTATTTTATGAACCAGGTTTGCAATATGGAACAGCTGTAGATCAGCTCTTTGACTAATTCTGGGCGAAGAAGTGGTCAATGATAACCATATTAAAACTTTAATGAGGGAGTTTATAGACTACGTCCACCCTTGCCCAAATAATAAAACTATTATACCTGGGAAACATTTATTATACTTACTTTCTATAGCAAATTGGTTCTCCAATGAATCATTGAGTTTCAAAAAACTGAATTAAAATATTTTCTATTTAATAATGATACCTGAGTTCATCAAAAGCTCTCGTACTGAAACATCTCAATTGATTCATCATCTGTATTGATTATTCCAAATTTTCCAGAAATATGTCCTGTTGGTACACTACATTTTTATTTTCATACAACACAAAGCTTGCGTAGTGGAAATAAACTTTTTATAAGACCTAGAAAGTCACAAAAATCAGTTGTGCTCACAGTGTGCCACGACTTTCAAAGCTCATGGGCTGAATATAAATTTAAATCTGATTATAAAATATGCAGGGTGGAGCAGTAACTCCCTAACATTTGAAAAATTCTGTAATAGATATATAACTAAGTATAATTTTGATAGTTTCGTACTTTTCAATACTGTTTATATTAAAAATAATGTTCTAATGATTGATCACAAGACCGATAATAATAATTGATCAACAATTTTAATAATTGTATCTTTTTTCCTCGGGAATAAAATTATTCACTGTGATCTAAAAGTTGATATTTTCACTCTCAACATCTACTGTGTATACTTTGTGGTAATCTAGAGGACAAACCTGAAGCATAATTAATGATTATACGAACTTACCTGTACGTGAAGTTCTATCATAATTATGCGAAGGTTTGTCCGAATAGATTACCACCCCGCCCACCCCATTGTGCAATTTCCCGAATAATATATAAAGTATATATAATTTATATATACAATATTTATTATATAATATGATTATATAAGAATTACTACTTGTCTAACTTAACATTTGAATATCAACTTTAGTAATTGCATAAACTGCTCTGCTCTAAACTGAATGAAGATTACAGATCCGGTAGCAGGGATACCAGTATAAAAAAAAAAAATCCATCTCAAATACAGTGTGGACTGGCAGCACCGTGTGTTTACTACTGTGTATACTTTGTGGTAATCTATTCGGACAAACCTTCGCATAATTATGATGGAACTTCACGTACAGGTAAGTTCGTTTAATCATTAAATATTGTACAGATTTGCAGGTTTATTCACTATCTTTGACGTATGCTAGTATTTAAAAGGGGATGATCCTTTTGAGGTCCACACTTGTACCCCGTATCATTAAAATTTTAAAAATACAAGGATTTTATTAAAGTTTATTAAAGTGAATAAATGTAACTAAATAAAAAGAAATTAATAAAATAAAAACCCAAGTTTTTGAGCTATATCAAGATGGCTGTCAATTGTCATGTCATAGTTGCTCTATGGGAACTATGACATGACAATTGACAGCAAACGTCAAATCGATTACTGCATTGAAACCGCCATTATATTACCCTTATTAGTGTTGCATTTCTTGGGAGATAATGAATATTATTTCGAAAGAATTAAAGTAAATTCGTAGATTTGTATAATCAAAACTAGTTAAAATAAATATTTCCTTTTATTTCCGCTAGGGTACAATGACTGATACTTTACAGTATAATTTAAAGAAACTAACAGATCGCTCGAATTCACTCGAATTTGTTGCAGTTTCCTGGAATTATCTTAAGATACTATATAAAATAATTAAATTTCACCTTTTGTTAACGACGGTGGACTGCTTGTACGGGTGATCACTCTCGGACCAGGTGTAAAAGTTACTCGTCGTGGTGTTAATGATCTCCTCACTGCTCGAGATCATGAGATTCAACGCTGCTACGTGTGGCAGTAATTTGTGAATCATTTCGAGCAGATACACCATGCTCTGGAACAACGGATTTACTATGCACAAAACTTCATACAACTGGATGATGACGAAACAGCTATGTATATAATTATGAAAATAAATATGTATGTGATGTCAATTAAAATTGAGAATGAGAAAGACAAATTTCGAACAATAGATTCCGCTGCTACCATTTCCCTTGTCCTGAGATATATCGTGATACGCTATAGGCCTATATGTTCGTCCGTTGCAAAAAAAAATCTACAACAGTTTACGCAATAGGATTATAGCAATAGGAAAGTTGGTCTGGATATTCAATATGGATAAATGGTACCTAAGTAAAAAAAATCCAGACGAATGCATCTTTTAACATCTTAAGCGCTCCGCTAGTTACATAATTTTCTTAGAAATTGTAAGTTTCTTAGCTTAGCTTAAAATTCGCTCATAATACAGCTAGGTCAACGCTCTTTTCCTCAAATACACCAAACATAAAGAAACTATTACAAGTAGTATTTACCTTTGAATCATGAAGACCTTCAAGGTTAGCCAGTGCAAAAGGCAGCAACGTATTGAGAACTGGTGCTGAGGCCAAAGTAGGCACAATTCTCCGCAAATCATCGTTGGGAAGGTCTCGCAAAGTAGCTAGAATCATTGCAGCCTGCTCCGCGACTAAGGTCGCCACGGCCACCGCAGTTTGGCGAATCATCACTATATCCGCCTCGAGGCGATCGCTGCTGCGCACATGGGAGTTGGCTGTTGCCCTAACTACGGTTTCAAGGTAATCCAAGCTCGTCCTGTTTACACAACTGAATAAATTAAAAAGGTGTACTGATTTTGCTTTTCAAGTTTTGATTAAACCATACTCGTATATTTACTAATATTACGATAACTATAAGTTTTTAGTATATTTTTGTAACAATAAATGACATAAACTATGAATGAAAGGAGGCTATCAGAAGCATTTTATGAGGCGAAGTACCCTATATAGACTGAAAGTATTGCTGAGAATGGAAGAAGCAATAGGAAATATGCTAGAATTGTAGCAAGTGGAAGGATATGAACTCTGCCTACTCCTAAGGGATAGAGGCGTAATATGTTAGTTATTCATTTATTTATCGATCAAATTATTGTAATACTAATAAACGAAGAAATTGAAAGACAATACCTGTAGTAAATGACACAAGGAAGCTGTCCCCGCGCTAGAGTGGTGCCATTAAAGCTCAGTGGGCACGATGAAAACTGGAAAACGGTGCCGTCGGGTCCAGAGACGGCCGGCAGCCCGCAATCGCCGCTGGGTGTTCGTGCTCCTTCACAGCACACGCGTATTGCGTATCTGACGTCGTCCTGTCACAAAAAACCCGCCTGTTATTTACGGGTTATTTCACAACACTTGTTTGTTGTTGTTATTACGAGGCAATACGAGTTTAATAGTTATATGGCTTAGCCGTTTCTTTGGTATGCAACTCATTATAGCCCATAATGTTTATCACACGAACTATAGCTAGGCGAGCTTTCTTATAGCTCCTTGAGTAACGAAACAGTCAAGCCACACATTGCAGCTAAAAAGGTAGGTTTTTAGAAAACTTCAGACTATTCACACCAAATACTATTTGGGAGACAGAAAGTTGGATAAGGACGTGTAGAGGCTCTTCAAGAGATCAGATAATCTTGGATTGAGTTCTGAGGTTAATTGTAGTCTTAGTTGGCATGTTTAATAAAACGAAAGACACAAGTTATCTTTATATTATATACCTTTAGTAGGACAGGTCTGTTGAACTTGATTTGAACCATATCATGTTGAGCAGTTGAACCGTTGACTGTGCCTTCGGCGATTTCTTCAGCCACCCAACTTTGCGAAGGATTCACGTCCTCCGATGTCGTTCTTATCTAATTCGGGTACAACCAAAAACAGAGTGACGCACAGATTCAAATAACCAACTTAGTCAAGTTTTTAATTACTAGTTTTAAAGTATTAAATTTCAAAAAGTAGTAAGAGTTTAAGTATTAGTGCAGATTTGTCGACTGAATTTTTTTTAACAAATTGGACGATTGTCTTCCGTTACATTGAAGTATTTAAAAAAAAAGAATTAATTAAATCGGTTCAGCCGTAATACACTGGGATAAAATATAGTCTATAGCCTTTCTTGATAAATGGGCTATCTAACACTGAAAGAATTTTTCAAAACGAACCAGTAGTTCCTGAGATTAGCGCGTTCAACCAAACAAACTCTTCAGTTTTATAATATTAGTATAGATATACATACATCGTAAAGCAATTCAATGGTGTAGTTGTAAGTCCCTGAGCCGAGAAACACGCAAGCGCCGACGATGGCGACTCCTGGGCGGTTGACCGAGAAACAGATCGCGTCCGGGATCCCATTGCCCGTACACCACGTGCGCGATGTGTTCACGCGCATGAAACGGGACGCCGTCACCAAATGCTTATTAATTATCTTCGAATCGGTCTCGTCCTGGAAACATAGATGTTACATTTTTTTTTTATTCTTTACATGTTAGCCCTTGACTACAATATCACCTGATGGTAAGTGATGATGCAGTCTAAGATGGAAGCGGGCTAACTTGTTAGGAGGAGGATAAAAATCCACAACCCTTTCGGTTTCTACACGGCATCGTACCGGAACGCTAAATCGCTTGGCGGTACGTCTTTGCCGGTAGGGTGGTAACTAGCCACGGCCGAAGTCTCCCACTAACCAGACCTGGACAAATTAAGAAAATCTCAATCTGCCCAGCCGGGGATCGAACCCAGGACCTCCGTCTTGTAAATCCACCGCGCATACCACTGCGCCACGGAGGCCGTCAAAAATGTTACATGTTAATATGTTACGTATCTACGTGACTTTAGACGAATAGGCTAGTTACACTTTTTTTTAAATGGTCTTAAATAGTTTTTTAAATATGTTATTGACAATACGAGCCAAAAAGCCTGTCGGCCATGACAGTCTATATTTATATCATGACGTCACTATAATAAACCCCATACAAATGGAGCGTTTGACAAAAATATTAGTTAACAACTAGTTCGACGTTTAGTACATCAAGTGACGTCCGTAGTGAGTGCCCGTAAAACAGCGGGCACGCTGTTGGCGGTAGCATTATGTATGCGCACAAAAATCGTAACGCTGTCATTCGTTCATCGAATTTTACTGCCCATATTTTTTTCATCAGTGAGCCGTGACAGCCCAGTGAATATGACCTCTGCCTCCGATTTCGGAAGGTGTGGGTTCGAATCCGGTCCGGGGCATGCACATCCAACTTTTCGTTGTGTGCATTTTAAGAAATTAAATATCACGTGTCTCAATCGGTGAAGGAAAACATCGTGAGGAAACCTGCATACCAGAGAATTATCTTAATTCTCTGCGTGTGTGAAGTCTGCCAATCCGCATTGGGCCAGCGTGGTGGACTGTTGGCCTTATCCCTCTCATTCTGAGAGGAGACTCAAGCTCAGCAGTGAGCCGAATATAGGTTGATGACGACGACGACGACGACGATTTTATTCATACCGGGGCTGTATATGAAAAATCGATTCTTAAGGAGTAAAGTCCAAAAATAAAGATAAAAACAATACCTTGGACACCAGCGCGTTGTTGGACATCTCAGCAATAAAACGCGCAGTCAGTTTGCAACAATGCACCGCCAGCTTCTCCTGAGTGTTCACCTCCCCGTGGTCGTGACCGGGGGCACACTGACGTTGCTCCAACTGTTGCTTGATGGGGTTCAGCGCTACATCCAACAGTCTTGGCACTACGTCCAGCAAATGCCATTCCAAGTATGACGACTTCTCTCCGTTATCGTGAATCTGTAATTGTCAAAATATATATTCAAAAAAATTCAAATTTCATTTATTTAATTAGGCTTAGTTTACAAGCACTTTTGAAAAGTCAAGTTATGTCACGATTTAATGTTGGTAATTGAAGTCGAAAACTTTACGAATTAAAGTTACGAGGGTTCCGAACGGGCCTTGGTCAGAGAGAGCTCACAACAAACTTTTGTTTACCACCATTTTACAAATTGTCGAGAACTTAGCACACAATCGTATACTGCAGTTCAACACAACACTAAGCCGTTTTAACGCGTATATATAGTTTTTATGAAAGGACGGTTGACAATTGTTGTAAATATTACAAAGAATGTCAGTATCGGGAATAGTTTCAGAAAGACGGGCAATACAAATGATACAAATAAGCAGTAAATAAGAACCTATGAATTTGGGTGTCTTCTTAAGTGAACTATTTGAACTATTTGAACTATCTTCTTCTTATTCACATTATTGAGGTAGTACAAAAAAACTATTTCTTCTAAAATAAATTCAGTACTATTTTGCATGCATATACATATTTAAACAGCCAACAGGTACCTCAAGAGTTTACCGCTAATAAATAAAATGTTTGGATCAAGTGTATTTTAGCTTGCCAACTTCGTTCGTAACATTCCCGATGTTACGCGCGGGCGGGGGGCGTGTAGCGATGACTGAAAAACCAACGACTGATGCACATCACGCACGATTTCACACCCGCGAAGTCTTTCCCCCTGTCGCCCACATATCATGGGAATGTTATCAACGAACTTGCCAGACTATAATTGTTCAACTATTTACTATTATACCTTTTGTGAGTCCCTCGCTCGAGGCGGTACTGGCGGTGGTTTTGAGGCATGCGACGATCGCGGTACCGTTGCCGATTTGCACGGTATTGACTGCAAGGGAGCATCATTACAGGCATTAATCTATACATATATATAAATAAATTGCCGTCCGTTAGTCTCGCTAAAACTCGAGAACCGTTGAAGGGATTTATCTTATCTTGGTCTTGAAATGTTCGTGGAGGTATAGGGAAGGTTTAAAAGGTGAGAAAATTTAAAACAATTGGTCATGGGTAGGGCAGGGGGGGTAGGGTAGGGTAGGGTAGGGGCAGGACAGGGGTAGGGCAGGGGCAGGTGCACATAAGTCAAAACAAAGCTTGACCGGGTCCGCTAATTATTAGATAAATTGTAACTTCACCCAGGGTGGTATTACGATGTTCGAGGGAGTACAAAAAAAAAATCATAAATCTTATCTTTAACAAGTATAGCTAAATTTGTTTTACCTAGCACATACTTCACACCTTGTGATTAAATTAATGACTTAATTACTATTTAATGCGATGTCAAGAGTTTTGTTGTTGAGTCTTCAAAGGCTCTACATATGCACTCATAGTAGAAATAAGTATATCAAAATTATGAGTAATGAAGCACTAAACTACTAATCACTAAACTTTACAATAAATTAATGTGAATTTAAAAGAAAGATAAAAGTCTCAACGACGGCCTTATAAAATGAGATTTTTTTTTAATTTCCAGCGGTGGAAGTCATTTAACGTAGTGAAAAATGCGTTACCTTCGCTTCTGAACGACGCATTTCTTGGAGCTTCGTGTGGGAGTGAGTCAACGGGACAATGTACTGCAAGACATCGCGAAGATTCTGTGACAGACACATTGCTGCACACGTTGCCGTCAACTCGCGAGACTGATTTGTGGGTACGCACCCATCCTGTAAAGGAAAAACCAGGAATAGGCATGATGACAGTTTTTTTTAATTGTATATAAATTAGGAGTACGCTAATAGTACAGCAATTTTGTAAAAGTAACAGGGTATCTGCGATCATTACTTTCGGAGCTACAGGGATTTAAAGGGTCAGATTTGCGGCGCTGCCGCGGATCCCTGAAAACCGCCCCATACAAAATAGTACGATTTAATGACGTCGTAGGTACATAAAGATTGTTAGATTTGTATGGGCGTTCAAACAAAATTACTAATATTATCTTTGTTATTTGTGCGTTTATGTTTATAGTTCAGTTATTAAAAAATGTCACATTTGATGTAAGGAAGCTAAAAATGTATGAATTTTCATCTAACGATAAAAGATTTTTAATAGATTTTGAAATTTTATAATCTCATTTATTTTGCAAATATCCAAACAATCTTTGTTTTTTATGTATAAATTAGTAACATTGACCCTATTTACCCGAATGTTTCACAAAAATCAATATATTCAAACCTAGTCATCATCCCCATAAATTTTAGTACACCTTTATCTACCTACAAATCTTGAAAGTATAATGTCCATCTGTCAAAATATAAAATTTTGTTATACCAAAGATAGAGCATTCTCTATAGGTATTTGGCCAAACATAAAAGTGAAAATCTTGAGGCTAAAAGTTAGTAAATCCTCGATTATCTGCACATCACATACCTTAACATTGTACAGCAAGTAGCAAAGGTGGTTCCATTTGAGTATTGGCGTCGGGAAGAACGCGTAGAAACAAGCATTGAACGTTTCGTGAGCTTCTTGTAATATAGAGTTAGTCATCTCTAGAGCGAACTGCACGTAGCAGACTCTATGAGTCTTACTGCGCTTTTGCCTCCGAGGGAGCATAGCGCACGATGGAGTGTCTTCAGCTATTATGCTTTGAATATAATTTCGAACATCCGCTATAGACTCAAAATAGGTCATATAATCGGGGGCATTTCTCTTCTTAATACTTTGAGGATATATTTCCTTGATAAACGATTTCACAAGCCTTAATCCAGATCTGATGATGTATACCAATCTCTTTTGATGCTTCATAGTAGTAAGCTTTTGAAAATTTATGGGTATTTGACCATTCGTGTCCAAAAGGATCTCCTTGTACTTCTTCCAACTCCAATGGAGGAGACCTAGAAGGGAGCGGAAGCATGGCACAGTAACTTTCCTTGACATGTTCTTGCTGAGGACCATCACAGGTTCTCCCGGATCCAAGTGTTTTATGGGCATCGTGTGATCTGAACCCATAATGTTATACAGCAGACACGGAATTTGCCCGGAATTGACATCAGTGCCGTTGTTCGACTTTTTGGAAGTTTTGAAATGAAAGCCAATGTCGTCGTTTATGACCATACCCTGCCCAGATGTACCACAATCTGATGATGGCCCATTGATGTCAGCCGTAACCACATACCATCTTCCTGCCTGTAAAGGATAGAATGCTTATGTAATGTATACAATTGTATTTTTTAGAAAGAAATATTTATATTAAGAACTAGAACTTGTGGCTTTCGAAGAAAAGTAAACTACAAAAAACTATACTTAATGTAATGTTCGCGTACACTCTGGTGATCAGTTTGATAATGCACTTATGTTAAGTAATGCACTTATGTTAAGTATGATAGACTAGTCTGTTGACATGCTGACCTGTATTCTACACTTACCAATATGACTACGGTAGTATCGAACATCAAAGGATATTTCTCTTTGGGGCCACATTCGTACAAAGTCTCGTCAGTTTCATAAACCAACTCCCCGTCCGATTCTTGATCGCCACCATCAGGACCAATGTCGTAAAGGCGGATCTTGGCCGAAAACTTCGCTCGACCTCCGTAAAGGCCTACACCACCTGTGATTACATTTTCCATAATTTATTTTTAAATTAAAGTTATGTTTGTCTTTTGGAATAGCCAACAATGACTTATGAAAAAATACTCAGTATAGAAGAACATTATAGTACAAAATTAAGTAGCACACTAGTCCAAAAACAGTCAGTTGTCAGACTAAATTGAAAAATGCAGCATGCTAAATGATGAGATTTATAATAGAACTCACCAAGTAAGACATCGCTGTCGCACATGAAGCGAATGGCTTCAATCGAACTGTCGGAATATCCCCACGCACCGCCATGGTTCTCAAAACGGTTTACTGTGAGATAGTCTTCCACTACTGGCATTACCGGACCAATGTTATTTTCACGTTTACATTCGTCCAGTGGCAGCCTACAAAGGACAATGGTAATGTTAAAAATAATAAATCAGTAGGACAGGTATATTATTGCCTATAGACCTGATACAGTGCTGGTCGCATGACGATAAGCCGAAAAGTAAAAAGTATCAAAATACTTGGACTTCGCTCACGAGATTACCGCCATATTGAGTCAACTATTATTTTTCCGATAGTTGTTTCAGTCCATGGTCTTATAGCGAAAAGCTTCGACCAACACCTTAAGAAGCTTTCACATAACTGTTCGACCAGGAGTCGGATACAGAAGGCAGTGATTCTTGAGACGGCGCGTATTGTGAGGAGGTTCCTCATTCTGGAGCCCTGACCACCGGATGCTTGGGCTCTCAAAAATGTCACGCAGCGGGAGTGTTGTTTTTATTTTATAAATTTTTAATAGTGTTTTGTATTTTATTTTTATATCACCATTGTTAAAAATTAAAAATGGGACTAATAAATAAATGAGAGCCAAATAAATCAGTAGAATATCTATCTACCTTAAAAATAATTTAACGCCATTACAAAGATGTTGTTAATTCCACTTACTTGTTCTCATGAGCGTAAGTGAGAGAATCCAGACATCCGAGCAAATGTAGCGCCGCATGTATTCTAGTGACTTGACATCCAGGCGTACAAGGAATCGCCAATTCTTGGTTCAAAATAGACATGTTTGACAACGCAATATTCTCAGCTGGAGGATCCTCATTGTTACTGATCCATTCAAAACTATCAAAGTGTCTGAAATCCTCCAAACGTTTCATACATCCGTAGTTCGGATAAATGGATTCAGAATCCGAAAATGCTTCAGGATCGTTTGAGGCGCACCATTGGAGTTTATGCGTATCGAAAGCGATTATGTTATAGCATTTTATCACTTGCATCTGAGGTTGGTAACACCACAGCACATCGTAATAGGGATCGAGACAGGCCAATGTGTTCACAAAGTCAACTTGCTCGGGCCCAGGCCAAGCATTACAGGACCCGTCGATCTTGTTTATAGTTACGCATTTAAAAGTGTGTTCTGGCTGGTTGGGAAGTATCACTGTCAATGAAAATATTGCAATAATTATTTGGAATAAAATTATTTTACTCGTAATTAAGAGCCGATTTCACACAGCGTCAGATAGTCTAACCATAAGTTTTATCAATTTCTTACTTTAGTCAAATGACAAACACAAAACATAAGCTAGCTCTAATGTATAAAAAGCTTTGTATAAAAAGTCATCCAAGTGCATCCACTGATCCGCATCGCACGGGTCGCACGAATCTACCGCAAAATAAAAATCCGTTTGAAACTACGCCTCCGATGTGTACGATGTGGATCTGTGGACGCATACCATTAGCCGGCTGTTGAGTAATACTGACCTATGCTGTTACTGTTTGCCGTGATAGTCGCACTGAATAGCGTATCCGTGTTAATGAGAGCCTGGGAAACCTGGACGAATGTCTGATCGCCCGAAGCGCAAAGCCATACGGCCCGACAGCCGTGCCTGGAGCCGATCTTTGGCACCCGACCGGGCGTCGCGTACCACACCGGGCTGCGGTCAGTCCGCGGTTCCTCTTGACGCGGTCTACCAAGTGCCCCTTTCTGTAAGGTACATAATAATAGTTACAAAGCTGCTGTGGAAAAATGTATTAGTCTACATTACTGTTTTGGGCAGCAGTGAATAAAGTAAAATTAGCCTTAATGATTTCAAACTTACGATTGGAGATGGCACTAACAGAAGAAGTAATTTGTACTGACTTGGTTTTAAAATGTTTTTTTTAATATGGGGTATTATAGGTGATGGGGTCCCTACTGACAGATCCCTACATAGAAATTGTCTTTCTTTATAAATTTAAATTAATTTCGACTTTATAAATTGCACCTTTTGTAAAATTTTAATTTCCGTTGTAAAATTTTAAGCTTTTTTGTTATCTTAGTGTTAAGAATCTTATTATATTTAAATTCAACAATCAATTTTAGATATAATTAGGATAGTGAGAGCGACTCGCCAACAAATTGCTTGAGCATAAAATAATAAATATTAAGTCATTTAAATAAATTGAAAAATTAAAAAACAAGGAAACAAGTGTGTGTCAGCTCCGACGCATGAATGGAGTTTACTCTGTCAGATCGACTGTCTATGTACGTCTCAATACCTACGCCTGTAAAATGAAAAGTGCGCATCCGAGGAGAAGCAGGCCGTGGCGTGCGCGCCCGCCAACAGCGTGCACATGCGTGCGCACCCGCATGTGCAACATAACGTAACGCTGTCATTCGTTATATATGAAAACTCGATTCTTAAGGAGTAAAGGGCAGGGCTTTATCGCCGGTTTGCGAGGTGCAGTCCTGAAGCGAAGCTGACACTGTTTAGAGCATACTGTCAATCCTTCTACACCAGTCAGCTTTGGGTCAATTGCACCTCAAGGGCACGTAGCAGCATCAGAGTGCAGTATAATAACGCATACCGCATTCTGATGAAACTGCCTAAATACTGTAGTGCATCGGGTATGTTTGCCGACGCCAAAGTACAGGATTATTTCGCGATCATCAGATCGCGAACTGCGGCTTTTTGGTTCCGTCTCCGGAATTCTCGAAATGAAATCCCCCGAGTGCCCTGAAAACCCTATCCTAAATTATTGGCTTACAGTGCATCGCGACAGAAACAGGAAATAAAAAATGATTCCTCTCCTAGAGAAATGTTGTAACGTACCAAATAGATTAATATTTATATTATTCGGTTCTTTACTGTATACTTATTACTTAATTAATTACTTTTATTTATTTGTATATTTTAAATGGGTTTTTAGCCTGAAATAAAGACATATTATTATTATTATTATTATTAAACTCCAAAAAAATGAAAGCATTGCCTGATAACTGCCGAAGGTGTAAAGCTCGCCATCCCTCGTAAGTATGGCGGAGTGGTTGCTGCCCGCAGCGATGGAGGCCGCGCGCGGCACTCTGACGCGCACCACACGGTGGTGCGGCGCGATGTCGCCGGCGCCGAGAGCGCCCCATTGGTTCGAACCAAATGTGAACACCTCACCTGTAAATGTTTTAGCCATGACAAATGTGCCTTTTCTTGGGAAGATTTTAAAATATCCTATAGACGTAAATGGTCGGAGTAACCTACATATTATATTTTGAATGAGCCTTTTATCAATCAATATCTCCTTTAAAATATTAACTACTTAGTTCTAAGTAACATCATCGATGGACGTCTTCTGCAGAACATAGGCCTTTTGTAGGGACTTCCTAACATCACGATACTGAGCCACCTGCATCCAGCGAATCCCTGCGACTCGCTTGATGTAGTCAGTCCACCTGGTGGGGGGTCGGCCAACACTGCGCTTACTAGTGCGGAGTCGCCATTCCAGCACTTTGGGACCCCAACGTCCATCGGCTTTTCGAACTATGTGCCCCGTCTATTGACACTTCAGCTTCGCAACTCGTTGAGCTATGTCAGTGACTTTGGCTCTTCTGCGGATCTCCTCATTTCTGATTCGATCAATCAATATCTCCTTTAAAATATTAACTACTTAGTTCTAAGTAACTAATAAATAAGTTGAAAAAAATTGCGGTCACAAATGAATGTTTTTTATCTACCTATAATATTATAATTTTAGTATCTACCTATAAAGCGTAATGATTTAAATTAAAAAAAAACATCAATATCTTGCACCATTATATTATATGCGCGAGACCTTCGTTAAATTTAACTTTGTTAAAATTTAATTTATTAAATTTAAAAGAATCAATTCCAATGAATTCTTTTAGAACATTACCGTTTGCAATGCACTTTTTCAACAATTTATTGAATTTTATAGTTACATCATCTTCCGTAAATTCTATTATAATTATATACGTTGGACGTTTTTGTCAATGTGTTGTCATTATTTAAAATAAATAATTTAAATAAATTCAAATCTCACCTTTTTATATTACTTTAGATAAGAGCTAAGCTGGAAAATAATGAATATTTTTCACTGACCATGTTCAGAGAGCAATATGGTGTGTTGTAGACCACACGCGACGGACACGATAATATGTCCGCCGGGCACGACGATGCGGGCTGGCGCAAGGCTGTTCACTTTGACCGTCTCGCGCTCTGACTCCGGCCCCGAGTTCGCGGAACTAGCGCACGCAGTCGCAGCCTCCGCCCCTGCGCTACAGCCGTCGCTTTGTACTGCCTCACTGTCTCCTCCACAAAGTGCATCTAATTAAAAATAAAAAAAAATTATGAACAAAATCTCATTATCAACCGATGGACGTCCTATTGGACACAATGTAAATAATTAATTAATAAGAATACTGTTGAAGAAAATGCGTCCGACTATGCTGACATAGCTGCGCGGGAGTGGCCATTATTTTTCCTTGACTCGCAAAGTGACCAAGAGCTAGGTTTTTGTTATAAAATTCAATATTCATAAATGTTTAGTTATTTTAGTTGTACATTAAAACGGGTGTTCAGATTGCTGCTAGGGTGGGTCTTGAATGGGCAGAGAGAACAACACAAGCGGAAAAGATCGTTTACGAATAACCAAACACCTGTTGGTCACAAGTACAGCCCCTACATTCTGTAAAATTACATCGATGCTACTCATAAAAATAAATTCTAATAAAACTTGTTGTAGGCGAATATTACATGGACGAGTATAAAATAGCGGAATCATACCCCAGGGCTCTGCTCGGAGTTTAATTCTATGCCGCATAGACCCGGCACCCTCACGGTGAATCAATGGCATATTAAGATATTGGTCTCATTACCATTTATTTTCTGATTGTGTAAGTGCCGTAAGCTCCTTATGGGACCTCAGCGGCGTCATCGGCGGGTTTGGGCGAGCGCAGAAGCATCAGATGGCCCGAAGGCAGAAGCAGAGTAGATGGGCGAAACGAAACGACCCCTCCGGCTGACTTTGATCAATTTGAAGAGGTAATGGAAGATGTAATGAGGCGATTGTGCACATCTTCCAAACAAATACTGATTTGCGGCGATTTTAATGTTGATATTCTAACAGAAAACTCAAAGTCTGTTAGATTTCTTAACTTATTCAAATGTTTTGATTTGACACATGCTTTTAACGAACCTACTAGGATAACCGCAACTTCAGGTACCTGTCTAGATAATATATTTTATAATTGTGTGCTTGAGAGAAAGAAGATAATAAATAAATTAAGCTCTGATCATAGTGGTCAAATAATTACTATTTTAAATAATAAAACCAATAACAACCAATGGGTAAAGTATAGGCCAATAACTGAAGGTAAATTAGAGCGATTCAAAAACACAATTATTTCTAAAATTCCAAGTCTTGCATTTGAAAATAGTCATCCAGACTTGCTCTTTGGTACACTTTTCAAGACAATAGACAGAGAGTTTAGTAAAATTTTTAACTTCAAACGCATTAATGCTAGCCAAAAATTAAAGTTTAGCGAATGGGCTACTGTAGGTATCTATAAAAGTAGAGATAAATTGTACGAGTTGTACGAAGAAAAACAATATACTCAAACGCGAACTTATTTAGATTATGTAAAAAGATACTCGAAAAATTTTCAAACGTGTTTGTATTCTTGCGAAATCGTAACACATCAAACAGAAAATAATTGAGTCTGAGAACAAGATACAAACCACCTGGAATATAATTAATAGAGAATCAGGAAAAATCAAACCGCGTGATACGAGTTTTGAATTAATTGTCAATGACAAAAAGGTAAACACTGATAACGAGGTTGTTAATGCCTTTGAAGATTTTTTCCAGAATGTTCCTATCTTGTTAACAGATTCACTGGATTCGTCTGCTACGGAAGCTCGGAGACTATTAAGAGGCAATGTTAAAGAGTGCAACGATCTTTTTGAATTTCACCATATCACTGTATCTGACATTAAAAAATCTTTCAATTTGTTAAAATTAAAAAGAACTGGAGATCTGTGGGGTATGTCAGTGAAAGTAATATCTAATATAATTGATGTCATTGCTCCCCACTTAGCCATTATTTTTAATGAATGTGTGGACTTAGGTATTTTTCCGAACCTAATGAAGCATGGCAAATTGATACCACTTTTTAAATCAGGAGACAAATCAGATCTTAATAATTATAGACCGATTACAATATTGCCAACACTTAGCAAGGTCTTTGAAAAAATCATATTAAATCAACTTTTATGTCATTTTAATTTAAATAACTTGTTTCATCCTGAACAGTATGGTTTTACAAAAGGTCGCAATACTACTGATGCAGGGGCTAAACTTTTAAAACATATTTATGAAGCATGGGAAAGTTCTAAGAATGCTATTGGTGTGTTCTGTGATCTGTCCAAGGCGTTCGATTGTGTTGACCATAACACTCTTTTACTCAAGTTAAGCCACTATGGCATCAAAAGTGTTGCGCTTGATCTCATTGCCTCTTATCTCAGTGATAGAACACAAAAGGTATGCATAAATGATATAAAGTCGCACGGTTCCACTACCAAAATGGGCGTCCCACAGGGTTCAATTCTGGGTCCTTTTTTATTCCTAGTGTACATAAACGATTTACCAATCCATGTCAGCGGCATATGTGAGATTGTACTGTTTGCTGATGACACATCCTTAATTTTTAAGACGGACAGAAATAAAGATAACTCTGACGACGTAAACCGTGCCATGTCGCATGTGTCGCATTGGTTCACTGCAAATAATCTACTTTTAAATGCCAAGAAAACTAAATGTATTGAGTTTTCATTGCCAAATGTAATAAAATTAGAAAAGTCTATAATGATCGATGGTGAAAGACTGGAAATGGAGAGTTCCACAGTTTTCCTGGGAGTGACCTTGGATTGTAAACTTCAGTGGGGTGCTCATATAGAAAAACTGTCTGGTAAACTCAGCTCAGCGGCATTTGCAGTGAGAAAAATAAGACAGTTCACTGATGTTGATACAGCTAGGCTAGTTTATTTTGTGTACTTTCACAGCGTAATGACTTACGGAATTTTATTGTGGGGCAAGGCTGCCGATATACAATCTATATTTGTACTTCAAAAAAGAGCAATTCGAGCAATATATCAATTAAAATCACGCGAGTCCCTTCGTCAAAAGTTTAAAGAAATAGGTATACTAACAGTAGCCTGTCAATATATATATAACAGTATAGTCTATGTAAGACAAAATATTAATTTGTACAAACGAAAAGGAGATTTAAACCCACGTCTTACTAGACACGGGCATAAGTTAGTTATTTCTGCATATCGTCTCCAAAGAGTAAAAAAATCTTTTGTAGGTTTGGGTGTACTCTTCTATAACAAGATCCCCAAGACTGTGATGGACCTGCCAATGCATAGCTTTAAGCAATGTGATAAAAAACATTTACTTAGTCGAGGTTACTACAACATTGATGAGTTCCTTAAAGATAAAAGCGCTTGGAGGCCATTGGATCAGCTTCCACCTTCACACAGGAAATAAAACTATAAGAAATTGTAATTGTTATCAATTGTAAATTATAATACTGTATGACTTTTTCAAAAGAGCAACTGTTGAGTTTCTTGCCGGTATCTTCTCAGCAGAACCTGCCTTCCGAACCGGTGGTAGAATCTTTACAAATAGTCAACTGACGTGTCAAAAGTGCTTGTAAACTGAGCCTACTTGAAATAAATGATTTTTGATTTGATTTGATTTGATTTGACTCTCTAAGGGCGTCTACTCTGAGACTCGGACCTCGACTTTGAGGAAGGGTTTTTTGACCTGAGTGGATCAGTCCGGGCGCTCCCGAGATCGGAGTTAAAAATCCCACGTCTGGGTGACGTCAGATATCGGAGACCTCGTCGCCGGCGAAGACGCTGTGTAGTTTGTGTTTTTTGTTGCCTGGGAAGCGTTGTCGTTCGTTATGTCGTCGTCAGGACATTACCATTAGAGCAAACAGGATCCTCAGCTCGCGAGGAGCCGGCCGTAGAGGTGGAGGCTTCAGCGCATCTCTTACAGATGCCACATACGGTGCAACCCGAGTCGCCTTCACCGCATCCGCACCTCCTACACACACACAAAATTGATCACACAACCATAGGCGTATATCATCATCATTATCAACCCATATTCGGCTCACTGATGAGCTCAAGTCTCTGCTCAGAATGAAAGGGGTTAGGCCAATTTTACACCACGTTGGCCCAATGCGGATTGGCAGACTTCAAAAATGCAGAGAATTAAGAAAATTCTGTGGTATGCAGGTTTCCTTCACCAACAACAAAATTAATCGTGAATAATTAGTTTGACGTTTATCCTTTACTGACAAGTAAAATCGTGACTTCACAAAGTAGACGACAGCGTTTGTGACGTATAAAGATGAAATTTGGCAGATAGGTTGCTTATAGTTAGTAGGTGTCCGTTAAGAACGGATTTTGCGATAGGGCCGGATCAAGGAAGTCAAAGGCCGGACGAAATCGCGGGCGTCCGCCATTTTGATATAAAATACTTTTCATCCAATAACTAGATCGGTGTAGGTCGTCCACATTGAGATGCTCTACTATTAGAAACACACGTAGAATTGGCATTCAAGTTATAAAGATTGATTTATTACAAGCTAGCGGACCCTATCAAGCTTCGCTTTGACTCATTATACCCCTATACTATTTTACTCCCACCCTACACCTACTCAATAATACACCTACTTTACCCCTACCCTACCCCTATCCAACCAGATTTCTGTCTCACCCTACTCTACCCCTATCCAAGCAGATCTCTAGCCCGACCCTACCCTACCTCTATCCAACTTGATCTCTACTCCTACCTTACCCTTACCCTATCCCTACTCTACTCTGCCCTACTCTACCCCTTTCCTACCCAAATTAGTAATTAGTTTTAGCAGTGCACGCGACGCACACAATATTTTAGGTAACATTTTTACACCTTGGATTACTTTATTGGAGTTTTAGAAAGGATACCTAATTTTTTTGCAAATATAATACAGTATTTATATTTTTTCAAATCGATTCAGTAATTTCTGAGCCTATTAATTACATAAAAACAATCAATTATTTTTGTTTTTAAAATATTAGTATAGATAACTCACTCGCCGGGCAACCTGTTGGGCATTGCTGCGCAAAGGCAAGCTCCGGCGAATCCGGTACATTCACAGCACAATACGCACACTCGACAGTACTCCATCGTCCACGTATGTGCGCCGGTGCATATCCGGGCTTCCTCCTTGCCGCCGCTGCCGGCGCTCGAGCTCCTGTACGGTTCTATAAGAAAATAACATGTGTGTTAAAATTAATGGTAAATTAGTAAATTTATAAAATTATTAACGGTTTAGTAGCGCCATCTGTCTATCTGATTTGCTTCACTTCACAAACTCCAAAATATGCCTGTCAGGGAATTAGATAATAATAGCGCCATCTTACATTAATTAGAGTAACTAATTAGGTAGCTTCTGTTTAAAAGTAAAGGAGTAGAGACTGAGAGACATCTGTCAGTTGACGATCGCAGAGAGAACCGTATGTGGTAGCTCGCAGGTTAATTCAGTTGAGTACTTGATGGTTCGTGTTGGTTTAACAGTGAGTTTGTGAATTGAGTAAGTAAGTCTTATGGTTAATTACTTAGCTGGGACGCAACACGAGCGGAGAAGGGGTTGACTCCCTGTCATACGATAGTTTATCCTAATTTCCATCTGATATTATCAGCGACATCCTTGATCAATAGATAGAGGGTAGAACTGTAGTAGTAAGTTGAGTGATCGTTCCGGTGATGATCGGTTGTGTAACTTTGTATATTTGCCATCCCTGACACGTATAGCGTTAAACCTAGTCGAGACATAAAACGATAACAGTGCGTAGTATACGATATCAGACAGTGGGATTCGAGATCCCGATGTTCAGCCCGTGTGACTTAAACTTCCTCCGATAATTAAAAGTGGAATTTAGTCTTTCTCCGATACGCTGTTAAAAGACCAAACGGATTCAGCGCTGGGCTTATTTGTTTTTTGCCGTAGTTTAGCAGTGTAACTACAGATGGCGCTCTTTAAACTTAACGGTATGTCATTTCGATTACACTTTTAGTAACACATTTTTATCAACTTACTCTCCAAGTCAAGCGTGCGTTAAGAAGTTTTATTTCGAAAATGAATAAATATACTTAAATAATACACTTGCTTGCGTACCGCTCTACCCAGTTATTGTTGAAACTCTGTACTCGAAATTGTAGACGAGTATATATACCTAGGACACACGGTCCAATTTCGAGATGGAGCTAAACCGCCAATTTGAACTTCGGGAAACTTCGCAACATATTTTCGTCCGTAATTCCTCAGTGCCTGAAGACGAAAGTCTTCGAACAGTGCGTGTTGCCAGTGTTGACCTAGGGATCTGAGACTTGGTTGCTAACCGTGGGCTTTATAAGAAGGCTCAGAGTCGCTCAGTGGGCGATGGAGCGAGCTATGCTTGGAGGATCAAATCAGAAATGAGGATATCCGCAGAAGAACCATAAAAACATAGCTCAGCGAGTCGCAAAGTGGCAATGCCCAAAGCACATAGTTCGAAGAGCCGATGGACGTTAAGATCCCAAGGTGCTGGAATGGCGATCTCACACTGGAAAGCGCTGTGTTGGTTGAAACCTCACTAGGTGTACCGAGGACATTAAGCGGGTTGTAGGGAGCCGCTGGATGCTGGTGGTCCGTGACCGTGATGTTTGGAAGTCTATACAAGAGATCTATGGCCCTGTAGTGGGTCTTTAAAATAGGCTGATAATGAAGATGATGATTGTGTGCAGAAAAAAATACTCACTCTCTTTGCTATAACCGTATTCTCGGCCACATTGACCCTTGTTATTTATTCCGAAAGTGTAAACTTCGCCAGAGTTCGTGAGCGCTGCTGCGTGCGCCTTTCCCAATGAAACCTATAAAAAATATTCTAATTTAAAACCAAATTCAATTTTATATCTAAGATGCGACCAACGATATATCTCTCGAAGAGAAATGGCTAAATTTCAACCAATAGCGACGCAACCGGAAATATACCTCTATCATTGCATTGAGATCAAAGAGATGGGACTGGGACTACTCCGCCGCAATTTTAATATTTTGTCTATTTATTTTCGCGAGATGTATTGATGGTCGCATGCTAGGGCTAAACGACACTTATTGATACTGTGACGATTAACCTGGCAACCGAGGTAACAACTTGATCAAAATAACGATTTTTCGTAGAATCTTCCAATCATGATTTCTTCAGTTTAGTTAAACACGTGTTTACAGACAATGTAGCGAAAACACATTATATCTTATATTTTGGCTTTATAAAAATACTGTTTACTCAACAATAGAAAAGTGTTGTATTTATTAGGGTTGTTAAAATTCTTTATAGAGAATAACATTAAATTAATAACAAAATAAACCAAATAATGTTAACGTCTTAGGGACTTTATTGTTAAACCGAGGATAAATGGAGTCTCTCCTTTCAAATTGGCTTACGTTATAATTTATTTTTGGAAAACTCTGAAGTAGATTTATAATTTATAAATAAAAATAAACAGCAATGTTAAACAATGGTTATAATTCATAACAGTTGTAGGGATAACATAATTAACAAATCAAATTAAACTGTAACCAAAATAAATCAGAGTTTATAAAAGACAGAGACTCTCCCTGCCTAACTCAAACTAATCCATAAAGATTTACACAACAAGAGATGTGGACGGCTCGAACGTCAAGGGCATCTGAAGCCGACTGTACGACGAGCGCCTTATATCGCAAGTCATTCCCGCCAACCGATCGCTACCTCTCTCTAAATCCCTACTCTTTACGAAACAAGTCGCGCCACCTATGGACAGCGCAAACCAACACGAGACAGTCGAGTCACGTCATATCCTTTTCAGACTACTTATTTCCTACATTATATTTTCTTTTGAAAAGAAAATCTATTAAGGCTCAGCTGAAATGCCATTCAGAAGCCGGTCTTTCCTATTTTTGATGTGTGATTACTTCTTGTAAATCGATGAAGGTCGGCTGCACGCACGAAAAAGTGTCACATTTCGCTTTGTACGATGCGATTTATCCTCCCATGAGAATTTCAAAGATTCAATTAAATTCAATAAAAATATACAATTTGTCGTCAATGTTTTTCTTAAGACGTTATCACGTAAAATTATCATCCGTAAACCATAAACGACTTTACAGACGGCCAATTGTTTTTAAGCAATGTGAATATTTACCTGTGTGATCCTCTCATGTCGTACACCGATGACGAATCCATTTTCATCGCAATGTTGCGTATCTTTGCCAAACATTAACAGTTCACCAGCGCGTGTAACTAACGCTGTCGACCCATAGTTGCAAGCTGCATATATTATGTTATATTTCTCCACCTAAAATATAAAATATGATCAAATTAACGGAAAAACCTCATAGGCTAACCACTGCACCAACGAGGCAGAGGCCTTTTTGGATACTGGTTGTTGTGGGTAAATTCAATTTTCGAAACTCTGCAGGCCTATTATGTATCTCGGTGTACCAATAAATATGAATATGAGTCATCATAGTCTGACAAGTTCGTTGATGACACTCCCATGATTTGCGGGCGACGGGCGGAAAGACTGCGCGGGTGTCAAATCGTGCGTGCGGGGAAGTGACGTGCATCAGTCGTGGGGTTTTCATTCATCGCTACACGCCCCCCGATCCGCGCGCAAATTCGGAAGTGTTACGAACGAAGTTGCCAAGATATACATAATATTTCATCTTATTTCGTTTTGGGATTAGAACGAAAATTATTTCAACGAAACGACCTTGACAACGCCATTCTACATCAGATGTACAGAAGAATTACCCTGTGAATTTTCTTTGGTCGCGTAGGCTTTGGTGTTCGCCGATGGCGGGTAGCATCGCCGTCCTCTCCACGTCTCGCCACGCCAGTGAACAGAGCTGAGCCGTTGTCCAACACTAAGATAGCGTGTACGCCTTCATGCCCTAACGCCACCTACAACACAAATTCGTTTTTTAGAATCTAAGCGAGTATTATTCATATTAATTTACTATTGAACACGGTTTAGATCGTACCGCTTTGCGAGAACCAGCTCATGACTAAGTGTTTGTTTTGTTGAGTTTGTTTTATTGAAATCGGTTTTAACTAACACAGAGTTTATTAAAAACCAGGTCAAGTGTACGGACAGGGCGTAATCAGTAAGTAAAAAAAAGTAATGATGAGGGGGGAACTATTATGTAGTTATGTGTGTGCTAACAAATAAACTATTTCTATTTTATTCTATAATATTGACGTAGTTAAAAAAAAGTAAATACCTGCACCACTTTGCACATTTTAATATTGGACACATCTTGTTTGTTGAATAGTGTCTCTTTCATCAGAGTCCAACGCCCCGTGTGAGGCGTCGGCACTTTATATCCCAGAGACGTTCCTTTGCCGGCGTAGTATACCTGAAGTGAAACAAAGCATCTATAAACATATCAAAGGCTAACTGAAAGCGCAACTTCGTTTCTTTCGTACTTTTCGTACTTCATTACATCGACTTCGCCTGTTTAGGATTTCGATTATCTTCCATAAATTTATTTCAGCTTCACGACTCGTAGAGTTCGGTGAATTTGGTTCTTTTCTTTTCTTTGCAGATTTACTTATTTTAATTCAATCATGCTGATATTCCCCGAACAGCTCACTCCAACGCCCGCTGAGTGACTCAAATCTTCTTTAAAGTACAATTAGCGACAGTCTCACAACCGTAAGTCACATGCAAAACACATTGCTTGCAATAAGACAACCTGAACATTTCACAGTTCACTCTAACGCCCCTGAGTGAATCTGAGCTTTCTTTGAGGCAAATAGTTAACGCCAGAATTTCATAAGCGTAGGTCACAGGCAAGACAAACTGTTTGCAACAGGAAGACCCGAACATAGCTCACTCCAACGCCCACTGAGTGAATCTGAACTTCATTGAGGCATATAACTAACGCCAGAGTCTCAGAACCATAGGCCATAGGCAAGACACGTTGTTTGTAATAGAACAACCCGAACATAGCTCACTCCAACACCCCTGAGTGACTCTGAGCTTTCTTTGAGGCATATAAGTCACGCCAGAGTCTCACAACCGTAGGTAACAGGCAAGACTCACTGTTTACAATAGGACAGCCCGAACATAGCTTAAACCAACGCCCCTGAGTGATTAAGGACTCTCTTTGAGGCATACAACTAACGCCAGAGTATCACAACCGTAGGTCACAGGCAAGATGCAATGTTCGCACTGCTCTACATTAGGACAAACTTTCAGAAACGATATTTAAAAGGTCGTAATAACAAACTCACCTTTCCCGACGTTGTCAACAAAAGTCCGAAGTCTTGTCCTGAGCATATACCCAGCAGTGGGTCATCATCGTTGTCATCGAGTTGTATAGCCATTGGAGTGTCAAGGTCAACCAAGATCCTGGACAGTCCGTCGTCGAAGGACGGCCTGCCGAGGACCAATGTACGGCGACGAAGCAAATTCACGTGGAACTCGCGTCGCGATGTCAACGTGAACCGACCGCCTTGAGCGCGTTCCGCGACGTTCGCTTCCACGTCATACATCTTTATTGTCAGATTGTCCTGCGTGATAATTAATATTTGAATAACACATATATAACTCTACAAACTTCATGTGATTTTAAGGTGTAGGTACACAAAACAAACACAAACACCCTAATAAGGAGTGGATGTAATATTTGATGAACTTCCCTTCTCTTGTCCCCTTCCCTCTCTATCAATAACGAAGAAAGTAACTATAGCTTGGCAAGTTCGTTGATAACACTCCCATGATATGCGGGCGACGGGGAGGGAAGGACTGCGCGGGTGTGAAGTCTTTCACGCAGGGCAGAGGCTGGAAGAGGGTGCATCAGTTGTGGGTTTATCTGTCATCGCTACCCGCCTCTCAGCCCCGCGGACCATCGGGAGTGTTACGAACGAATTTACCAAGCTATAACCAGCTGTTATTTTTACTGTATCTCAATTAATAGTTACGACAGTGTGTAGTTGAGCGTCTCATCAAGATGAAGCTATTATTTGTAAAAATGTTCACCGGATTCTGGACTATTATACCTAAAAGTTAATAAAGTAATGTACAAAATACTAACGTTATTAGACAAAAGGATCAATCCAAGTTGGTTGCTATCAGTAAACACAGCCGATTTGTTCTCCGGACCCGCTTGGCCCGTCTCCAAGTACAGTAGGCTCTTCACCTCTAACGTTTCTTTATCGACCTCGTGCACTTCAGTTTTCTTCCGACCAATCCGAACATATAGTTTGTTCTGGAAAAATCAAGATTGTAGAAATATAATTTACCTACTACCAGTTGTGGGAATCGAACCTACGGCCTTGGAACCAGAAAGCAGGATCACTGCCCACTTTACATTTTCGGGTTTCAATTACAATAATTAAATAATCTAATCTTAATATATAAATGCGAAAGGACATTCATTACGAAATCTCAAAAACCACTTGACGTTCAAAGATGATTTTTGGCAGGAAGGCAGTTTATAGATAGTAGAGGTTCGTTAAGAACGGATTTACGAGAAGGCCGGATTAAGGAGGTCTACGGGCGCATAAAGTCGCGGGCGTCCGCTAGTAAAAGATATTTTTATATGGACACCTTGTACATACATAGTCGTAACTATAGAGCGTCAATATCTCCACGGAAAAGGGGTCGGACTCACGCCAAGAGATCGTGGTTCGACCCTCGCCCGCTGATCTATTTCCGTACCCCCTCTTAACATAGTCTTTTCTGACTAATTGGAAGTGAATGGGAATATTGGCCATATTAAAAAAAAACATGGGTAATCAATATATACACAAAAAAGGCATTTTAGTTACACTATTTATAACTCAAGAACGGCTGGACCGATTTCGCTGAAAAATGTAGGAGATAGCTTAGAACCAGAAAGCGGACATAGGATACTTAAAACAGTAGCAGGGGTAGGGTTTTTCGCGAATAAGTCGCAGGCATCCGCTAGTATTATTAAAAAAAAATACAAAAACATTATACAACAAAAAGAATTACTTACCCGACAACATCCAAGCCAACCATGACGGTCGCTAGCAAAGAAATCAGCTTTATACAAGTACACATGCTGCCTTATCGAGCTGCCGTAACCAGATCCAATTTTAAGGAGGCCTTTGGACGTATATATGTATAGGTAACAACCGTCGGACACTAAAGAACGAACTACAAGCTCTCCCGAACCAGCTGTCAGTTGCGACGGAAGGTCCACGGGGAAACTTGATACGAGGGATTTGTGCGGCACTCCGAAGTTAAGCCACAAGTTGCGGGATGGAGGTCCAAGTATAACAGCCTGGACGCTTCGCTGCATAACAGTCAGGTTTGTCGGTATCTATAACAAATGAAAATAATAAATAATAGAAACGCGCCAAAAACAACCCTTCTTAGCAGTCAGGTAAAAAGAACTCGTTTCGTTTAGGTTTACTATAACTTGGCAAGTTTTTTGATGATACTCCCATGATATGAGGGCGACGGGGGGAAAGGACTGCTCGGGTGCGAGGCATCGCTACCCTCCTCCCGGCCCGCGCGGATCATCAGGAGTGTTACGAACGTTCTCATTTATTTTTAACCAGTAAGGTCGTTGCCATTCGACACTTCCACTAGCGTGATATGTTATTAAACGCAAGATTTAGTAAAGTCTTAGTATAGTGTTAATGAGTATATAAATAATAAAAAATCTTGGTGTTAAACTGTATTATACGACTGTGTGCTTAGTTTTAAATAAGTTTGTAAAATGGTGGTAGACAAAAAAAAAATAAACCTTGGTTGAGTTTGTTGTGGGCTCTTCTCGGACCAAGGCGCGTTTGGAGCCCTCGTAACTTTAATTTTAAGTTTTCGTCTATTATTACCACCATTAGATTAAATTAATATTTGACATATACCTGACCTTTCAAAAGTGCTTGTAAACTAAGCCTAATTGAAATAAATGAATTTTGACTTTTTTTTGTTAATTCATCAAATGATAATACCTGTACAAACTGTTCAGTGAGAGCGGGCGGCGCAATTATAAGTGACGTCACAGCGCACATCACGAGCTCAGCTTCACCGCGGGCCACGGCTAACGCTATGAGACAGGAGCTACTGAGCGCCGTCAACGGCGAACTCTTCTCCAGCCGCCCAGTGAGGTCGTTGCCACTCGACACTTCCACTAACATGTTGGGTAAGTTCAACAGATGATAATACCTGTACAAACTGTTCAGTGAGAGCGGGCGGTGCTATAATAAGTGACGTCACAGCGCACATCACGAGCTCAGCTTCACCGCGGGCCACGGCTAACGCTATGAGACAGGAGCTACTGAGCGCCGTCAACGGCGAACTCTTCTCCAGCCGCCCAGTGAGGTCGTTGCCACTCGACACTTCCACTAACATGTTGGGTAAGTTCAACAGATGATAATACCTGTACAAACTGTTCAGTGAGAGCGGGCGGTGCTATAATAAGTGACGTCACAGCGCACATCACGAGCTCAGCTTCACCGCGGGCCACGGCTAACGCTATGAGACAGGAGCTACTGAGCGCCGTCAACGGTGAACTCTTCTCCAGCCGCCCAGTGAGGTCGTTGCCACTCGACACTTCCACTAACATATTGGGTAAGTTCAACAGATGATAATACCTGTACAGACTGTTCAGTGAGAGCGGGCGGCGCTATAATAAGTGACGTCACAGCGCACATCACGAGCTTAGCTTCACCGCGGGCCACGGCTAACGCTATGAGACAGGAGCTACTGAGCGCCGTCAACGGCGAACTCTTCTCCAGCCGCCCAGTGAGGTCGTTGCCACTCGACACTTCCACTAACATGTTGGGTAAGTTCAACAGATGATAATACCTGTACAAACTGTTCAGTGAGAGCGGGCGGTGCTATAATAAGTGACGTCACAGCGCACATCACGAGCTCAGCTTCACCGCGGGCCACGGCTAACGCTATGAGACAGGAGCTACTGAGCGCCGTCAACGGTGAACTCTTCTCCAGCCGCCCAGTGAGTTCGTTGCCACTAGACACTTCCACTAACATATTGGGTAAGTTCAACAGATGATAATACCTGTACAGACTGTTCAGTGAGAGCGGGCGGCGCTATAATAAGTGACGTCACAGCGCACATCACGAGCTCAGCTTCACCGCGGGCCACGGCTAACGCTATGAGACAGGAGCTACTGAGCGCCGTCAACGGTGAACTCTTCTCCAGCCGCCCAGTGAGGTCGTTGCCACTCGACACTTCCACTAACATGTTGGGTAAGTTCAACAAATGATAATACCTGTACAAACTGTTCAGTTAGAGCGGGCGGCGCAATTATAAGTGACGTCACAGCGCACATCACGAGCTCAGCTTCGCCGCGGGCCACGGCTAACGCTATGAGACAGGAGCTACTGAGCGCCGTCAACGATGAACTCTTCTCCAGCCGCCCAGTGAGGTCGTTGCCACTCGACACTTCCACTAGCATGTTGTGTAGGTTCAATATGATCTGTGTAACAAACAATATATGTACCTATAATAGAAGCAGGCGTTAATTTTACCTAAAGTGAATGTGTAAGTACAATCGGACCCGGTAGAACTTAATTTTGACTTATGTGCACTTATATCTTCCCTAAACCATACCCTCGCCCTATCCTTACACGTGGCTTCTACCACAGAATACATATGTACCTTCTACACCCCATCGTCTAGTTCAGTTACACAAGAAATCAATAAGCTATTGACGACAAGCTTTATAATAAGAAGAATAGGAAAATACATACTTTTATCATGTATTTTCCTATTTTTCTTATTATAAAGCTTGTCGTCAATAGCTTATTGGTTTCTTGTATAACTGAATTAGACGCTTACAAATATTCAAACATGCTTCTATCTTAGGCCTACTTGAAGTAACCGATTTTTTTATTTGAATTTTTAATTTAAATAATACTACTGACTACAATCAGAATTTAAAGAAAATGACCGGTACCGGACGGGTTACCGTTCTTTAAACCTCTGTATCTCTTATATGCCGACCGAACCCAGGACTTTGAACCGATGGATTCGAACTCAGGACCTCGTGATCCGAAACCACATAGGCTAACCACTGAACCAATGAAGAAGTTAAAAACAACTCTACGTACATTTTACTCTGTAAACCAGAGCGTTCTCAGCTATAACTTGGCAAATTCGTTCGTAACACTCCCCATGTTCCGCGCGGGCCGGGAGGAGGGTAACGATGCCCCGCGCGCACGACGTCACACCCGCACAGTCAGTCCCCCCCGTCGCTCGCATATCATGGGAGTGTCATCAATGAACTTGCCAAGCTATACATTTTTATATTATAAATAGCAAGTTTGTATTGATAGCCACACACAACGGTAAGAACAATCGAACTCATCACCGAGTGGTGGTGGTCCGATCCCCGCCCCGTTGGTCTATTGTCGTACCCACTCCTAATACAGTCTTTCCCTACTAGTTGGAGGTGAATGGGAATATTGGTCATATTTGGTCATATTGATGTATACCTACTTGTAACTTCTAAATTGATCTGGCTAAAATTTGGAATAGTGATGGAATATCAAAAAATCCAAATAAAAGGGAAACTCATGACCTTCATTTACTTAGTAATGCGCTGGTTTGAAACAGATGTCATAAGTTCAATTCCTTGTTTTTCAGTATAGAATTTCATATTTTCTCAGTCACTCGGATCTGGTCTAGTGATAGGAGAAGAGGCTGGTTACCAATACAGCTAGACACGATTTCGTATCGACAACCGGACCGGTAAATATGTGTAATGAGCATTGGGTGCCTAAGTCAGGGAGGGTGTGTTATTATATTATTGTTAGAATTTCGAAAAATCTTGAATGACATTTCTAAAGTATAGTTCTAGTAGTACACATGCCAAGTTTTACAAATGTAACTTGAAAACTCAAAGACTTTCCACACAAACTTCTGATTTAATTTTCGCGACAAAAATAAAATTATGGACTCAAATCGTGCCAAGTTTGATTTGAATTCATTTAGTAGTTGTCCAGCGTGATGCCCGGTCCACATAAAATATGGACAGACAGACAAACAAAAAATGAAAAATATATATTTTTGGCTGCAGCGTCGGATAAATAATGCCCTCTTACTAAATTTTTCAAAATATCTTCAATGTAAAGAATTGAACTTGCTACAGTTTCTCGTATAAGTATAGATTGTTCATAGACCAATTTTTAAAATATAACTTCAAATATGACTGATTTTTATTTTTAGATAGTATACTCAGAGGCATAATTATCCGCTCACTTTAATATGACGCGAGTATATTAAAGTATACTTAACCCCTTATCTTTCCTTAAAGGTTGATTTTTTGCACCCATTACACTTCACATTCTACCATAAATCGGGCATATTGCAAAATATATAAATATATTATAAAATATATTGAATCGTCGTATAAAATGCAAAAAAAATTACATTAAAAACAAAAACAAAAATTCTAGCTCTTTAAGCCTTTTTTGTAGCATTTCTTATATAATATCTACTTGTAGTATATATTATATTTTAAGATTGCGATTGCGTTGTATTTTAAAAAAAAATTAGAGTATGAAAAAAAACAAAAAAACAATAACTTAATAGTATTTGGTTTTATTTTTACAAATAAAAATATATTTATATTTATTTTAAAGCTGTAAATATATATAGAATAACATTAAAACTAAAAATAGAATAAAATTAAAACTAAAAAAAGAATAAAAGGAATATTTAAAAAAAAAAATCTTCTGGGTCTTCTGATTTCTTCCAATACATAATATGTTTTAACTCAAACAACTGAACTTGTAAGTTCTGTGATAATGTATAAAACATGATGGTCTAAGATAATTATTATATTTTTTGAATTTACAAATATATATCCTCATCTGTTATTTATTAGTGCTATGAAATAAATAATAATGTTCACAGTCACACATTGCAAATAGGTTGCCCAGTTATATTGCGGCTAAACATATTTTTCATTCAAACTCCAGGAAACCACTTTTTCAAAGTCAATAAATACAGTTAACATAGGCATAAAATAAGCTTTCATTTAACTTACTCGTAATAACTTATGAATGATAAATAACATTACTTAACTGTTTATATCTGACATCCTCACAATTGCAGTTTGAAAGCAGGCATCCAGAACTTTTCAATTCTTTTGGGTATATTGTATCGACTAGTGTACGATTTTTTGGAAGGAGATTAAATAAATAATCATTTAATACTGATTTGGAGCTATTTAACTAGGCAACCTATGTGCAATGTGTCAATGTGAATGTTTTCTGTCATTAATTTGTTATCCCAATTAAGTATCAGATGAGGGTATATTTCTTATGCGGGATCTCGTACTATAAAAGAAAATTAAAATTATTTCCTTCGTAAATTACAGAATGAAAAACAAAATGTTAAAAAATAAATAAAACAAGGTTATGATAATAGCATTGAATAGAGATTACTAAAAAAAACTAATAAAAACAAAAGTAAATTATTACTCAATAAAAAATATAGAAAACTGTAGTATGCATATATACTTAAAGTATTATTTATTTTTTATTATTAAATTTTCGTAAAATTTTGTAACTTACAGAATGAAAAAAAAAATGTTAAAAATTAAATAAAACAAGGAATATAATAGGATTGAATAGAAATTACAAAAAAATGTCATATTCAAAACAAAAATAAATTATTACTAAATAATAAAAATTGTAGCAAACTTTAGTATGCATAAATATAAATATACCTAAAGTATAATACAAAATTTCATGAAATTTTGTTATAAATTAAATAAAACAAGAATGTGATAATAGGATTGAATAGAAATTACAAAAAATATCTAATGAAAACAAAAATAAAATATTACTAAATAAAAATTGTAGCAGACTGTACTTAGTACGTATAAATATAAATATAATTAAGTATAATACACACATCACTATCTAGCCCTAAAGTAAGCATACAGCGTAGCCTGTGCTATGGGTACTAAGTTGACTAAGCTAGCTTATTTAATACCATATAAATTTATATACATACAAATGGAGTAACTAGTAGATGTACTAGTCGACGCCCACGGTTTCACCCACCTCCCTTCCCCGTTCCCATGAGAATACGGGATAATATTACCATGATCAACACGCGGTGCCATCCCCGTAACGGAGTTTAACGATCAGTATGTGAAAAGCCTTTGGCTTGTCCAGATATCGCCGCTTCAGTGAGAAGATACTGTAACCCAGTGGCAGACCTAGTAATGAGAACTTGGGTTGGGTCATCGGCATATCTTATGTTATTTATGCAATCCGTATATAATGATTTCTTGTTGTATACAGTTAAATAGGTCTGTTAAGATTTCTTCAGAGTATAGGTTGAATAGTAATGGAGACTAAATGCAGCCTTGGCGAACCCCTTTAGTTAGTTAATTAGATGCCATAGTTTTCCATCTTTTTTCATTGCTGCTTCTTGATTCCTCGGTTGAAGATTCTTGTCATCCAACCCCCTTTTTCTTGGTAACTCCATTAGGAATACATTTTGAACTATGCCTATTCTTAATCTATGAAACACATACACATTCTGTTGCATTTCTCTGCAAAAACATTTAAGGAAAATATAGCCTCACGAGATAGGACGCCATAATGGTGCGTTGGCGTAAGATTTCCTATATGTTTTAATTTTTGGTAAATCATTTTCTTTAGCTATTTGAATCTTACTTTGTAAAATTGTATTTAAATTGTTATATTTATTGTAGACTTGCGTGTTATCTCTTCTTTGTTTAAATAGATCAATTATTTCGTCAGTAATCCAATATTTGCTACAGCTTTTATCCCTAAACCCCAGAGTGTCTGTAGCTGAAACTAATAACGCTGTTTTAGGCTCAACCATAGCTCCTCTTCTACTAAATTATCATTACTGATATCAATTAAGTCATTTGTCTCTTAGGCATTAGTGTTATACGGTCTGAACTCATGTCTGCACCTGGATAAGTTTTAACGCTAATAGTGGCATTTCGGAATCGTCTGTTTACACATTCGAGTATATAGTCAGTCTGATTCCTTACTATGTTTGTTCTCGTATGAGCAGGAGATTGCAAGTATACAAACGCCTCTTAGATAATTTGAACCACGTATTCATTACAGTAAGACTGTATTTTTTTACGGGATTCATCTCGGTCATTGTTTTTATTAAGACTGTGCTGCCCAATAATGTTGTGTAAAAGTATTGTTACCTTAGCGTTAAAACCTCCGATTATAACATTAAAGTTATGCTTTTTTGTAATTTTCAGTACCACATGCCAGTCCTAATACAGCCTTTCAGTCTTCTTGCGTACTATATGCAGTTTGGATTAAGTTCGTTCTGATAGGTCTTAAATGTAGCAAAATAATTCTCTCTGATTGTGGTAAATAACCTAATTTACAGTTTTTTACCTCCTTACTCCAGGATGCCTACTCCTTTGTTATGATAGTGTCCACCCGAAAATAAATTTCGAGTATTTCCATATGTTGGTATATCGCCACTGTCTTTTCATCTTGTTCCACTAATGTCCAAAACATTCCATCTTGTTCATTTCACCAACAGCGTTTAAAATTTTTCGGTCTTGTTGCAATGTTCGGGCATTCCATGACGTTACCGTTATTAAATCTCAATTCCAGCCCGGAGATTATTTTTCATATGCCAGGCATTACGAGACTTCTTATATTTGCTTTCGTCATACTTTCGATTTACTAGGAAAATTCGTAGTCATAGCAATGGTGTTCCGTTGCCTTTTCCTACAGCCATTTTAGGAATGATTTGAAAATTCCAAGGTCGCTGAAGCCTTTTCCAGCTGGTTTCCCAAGAGTTAAATGACTCTACCGCCACTGGTCGGTCGCCAGAGCTCCGTCCGTTATCTAGCTTAAATAATGTTTCGTTGCCTTTTGCTCCAGATATTTTAGAAATGATTTGAAAATTCCAAGGTCACTGAAGCCTCTTCCAGCAGTTTTCCCAAGAGTTTAATGACTCTACCGCCACTGGTCGGTCGCCAGAGCTCCGTCCGTTATCTAGCTTAAATAATGTTTCGTTGCCTTTTGCTCCAGATATTTTAGAAATGATTTGAAAATTCCAAGGTCACTGAAGCCTCTTCCAGCAGTTTTCCCAAGAGTTTAATGACTCTACCGCCACTGGTCGGTCGCCAGAGCTCCGTCCGTTATCTAGCTTAAATAATGTTTCGTTGCCTTTTGCTCCAGATATTTTAGAAATGATTTGAAAATTCCAAGGTCACTGAAGCCTCTTCCAGCAGTTTTCCCAAGAGTTTAATGACTCTACCGCCACTGGTCGGTCGCCAGAGCTCCGTCCGTTATCTAGCTTAAATAATGTTTCGTTGCCTTTTGCTCCAGATATTTTAGAAATGATTTGAAAATTCCAAGGTCGCTGAAGCCTTTTCCAGCTGGTTTCCCAAGAGTTAAATGACTCTACCGCCACTGGTCGGTCGCCAGAGCTCCGTCCGTTATCTAGCTTAAATAATGTTTCGTTGCCTTTTGCTCCAGATATTTTAGAAATGATTTGAAAATTCCAAGGTCGCTGAAGCCTTTTCCAGCTCGTTTCCCAAGAGTTAAATGACTCTACCGCCACTGGTCGGTCGCCAGAGCTCCGTCCGTTATCTAGCTTAAATAATGTTTCGTTGCCTTTTGCTCCAGATATTTTAGAAATGATTTGAAAATTCCAAGGTCACTGAAGCCTCTTCCAGCAGTTTTCCCAAGAGTTTAATGACTCTACCGCCACTGGTCGGTCGCCAGAGCTCCGTCCGTTATCTAGCTTAAATAATGTTTCGTTGCCTTTTGCTCCAGATATTTTAGAAATGATTTGAAAATTCCAAGGTCACTGAAGCCTCTTCCAGCAGTTTTCCCAAGAGTTTAATGACTCTACCGCCACTGGTCGGTCGCCAGAGCTCCGTCCGTTATCTAGCTTAAATAATGTTTCGTTGCCTTTTGCTCCAGATATTTTAGAAATGATTTGAAAATTCCAAGGTCGCTGAAGCCTTTTCCAGCTGTTTTCCCAAGAGTTAAATGACTACCGCCACTGGTCGATCGCCAGAGCTTCGTCCGTTATTTAGCAGGGGGCACCGCGTGGAGGTTAGGGTAACTATTGGGGTTGGCCAGATGTTATCGCCGCTTTCCCCCTTAATGCCTTATAATATACAGCCACTGTACGTATATGACACTCACAAATAATAATAAATTTACCTTCCGTGTATCATAATTTGAATTAGAATCAGCACACTGATTCACTAACTTTGACGTATGATTGTTGACATATACAAAATTGAGATTCTATGTAACAAATGTCATCTGGTGCCTACTGACAACCGTTCGTGGATATCATACTAGGTAGAAGACATTTCATGTTATTTTTATTAGGTTCTTATTTTAAACCAAATTAGTGAATAGGCCAGTTGAAGTGCAGAAAAAGTGTAAGGCGTTCTAGAAAGGCCGGTGTTTTAAATAAATCTACATTACAAAACTAGTTAATAACAAATCAAATATGTCAAATTACATCGCTTGCTTCATGTCCAAGGTCTTCAGGAGCATGCCCTTGTAGTACATCCAACAATGCTTTCAGTGATTGCTCACACAGAAGGACATCTTTGAATCTGGCTTGTGAAATAAGAGCAAACACTGTTCGCAAGCCAATGGCTGTGATCTGAAATATTGAATAACTATTAATTCACTTTGCATTTCTGTCAGAATTAGCTATAGACAACTAGTCTATAGTATGATACAAACTAAAACATTTACACATTACCTACATGTTTTTTTTTTAATATAGCATAAAAAATAATAACAATCAAATCAGTTCTTTTGTTTGTATTTGCCGGACCACAAACAACAGTTTTTTTTGTAGTTGTATAAAACAATTTTTAGAGTAGAGTTTTAAATATTATTTGTTAAGGTAGACTTTGGCTAATGAAAGTAGAAACTGAAATCGACCAGCAAAAAAACAAAATGGAGGGCGTTACTAAAACAACAGTGCAAATACTTAAATTACTCAAGTTTGATAACTGCAATTTAATTTTTTTTTAATATGTAGTAATGTTTTCAGCCATATAAGTTTTTTTAATAAAGATTAGTAGATATTTTTCTGAATTTGCTGGGTGTTGTCAGTCTCTACTTTCATTAGCCAAACTCTAATATATACATGAAACTATTACCATTGAAACTTTTGTGACAGACACGGGCGGTGCGACTTCTTCAGTGTCACTGTCATCAGAGTAATCAATTGCTGCGGCTTGTATCTGACGACATCGAGCTAAAATCGTTCTACGGACGGTAGCATAAACAGCAAACTGTGAAGGGTTGGGTATAAGAGTCGGAGCATAGCAAATTGCAAGAGCATTCGGCCGATTAACTCTGTTGAAGGCATCTCTAATACTAACTTTCTTCTGTGGTTTCTTATCATGTCGTCTGCAAAAAAAAATAAGACAATAATAATTATTATATCTATTAATATATAATAATATATATTTTGCATCAAAATCATCTCTCTACATAACATATAATTGAATTTGAATATTGATTCAATGAAATTACCGGGTCCATTCATTTTTCACTCATTCATCATCATCATCATCATCATCATCATCATCATCATCATCATCATCATCATCATCATCATCATCATCATCATCATCATCATCATCATCATCATCATCATCATCATCATCATATCAGCCAATGGACGTCCACTGCAGGACATAGGCCTTTTGAAGGGACTTCAAAACATCACGATACTGAGCCACCTGTATCCAGCGAATTCCTGCAACTAGCTTGATGTTGTCAGTCCAGTTTCATTAATTACCAACCCATATTCAGCTAACTGCTGAGCTGCAATGCAGATTGGCAGACTTCAGACACGCAGAGAATTGAGAAAATTTTCTGGTATGCAGGTTTCCTCACAATGATTTCTTCACCGTTTGAGACACATAATATTTAATTACTTAAAATGTTGCACACAACTTAAAAGTTGCGAGGTGCATTCCCCGGACTGGATTCAAATCCACAACCTCCGGAATCGGAGGCAGCGGTCATATCTACTGGGCTATCACGGCTCCACTAGTATCAAATAAAAGTTTAATAAAAAAATGTACCTGGTGCCACTCCAACACAAAGCTCGAAAATATTTCCGATAATTTTCAGGGTCCATACATTTTATCTCTGGTCTTTTTATTTTCATATCCATCTTGGTGATTTTTAAGAAAACACCTGAAAATTAACAGTGATGGGTACTTGAAGGTATAATATATAATCAAGTGTACCGACAAGTCTGCAGCATGCTTAGAGATATGAAATACTAGCAGACGCTCCTCGGTTCCGTCTGCGTAGATCGCATTCCCATGGGAATACTGGGATAAAATATAGCCTATGTTTATCATTGATAATGTAGGACTCTAATAATGAAAGAATTTTTCGGCGGCTCACTAGTTTCAGAACATGTTTCTTTTTTATAATGTTAGTATAGATATCATATGCTTAGAAAATCTGTGTGACAGCATGTTAAAGAGTTTACAAAATACATCCTTTGGGTTGTATTATATGAATATAATATGGTCTATGATCCGGCATTAGAAATATATACTGTCATCTGTTATTCATTACTTATCTATACTAATATCATAAAGCTGAAGAGTTTGTTTGTTTGTTTGATTGAACGCGCTAATCTCAGGAACTACTGGTCCGATTTGAAAAATTCTTTCAGTGTTAGATAGCCCATTTATCGAAGAAGGCTATAGGCTATATATTATCCCCGTATTCCTACGGGAACGGGAACCACGCGAGTGAAAGATAAGATAGATAATGTTCACAGTGACACATTGCAAATAGGTTGCCTAGTTAAATTGCGGCCAAAAACATTTTAAATCAAAAATCATACAAAATCTAGGAAACCATGAACTAGATCAAAGGCAACCTATTACAAATAATAATTAAATATCTAAAATAGCATAAAATGAGCTTTTATTTGACATATTAGGGAAGGGAATATATTAAGGGAACAAAGGGAAGGTTTACATAAATTTAAAAAAAAATATGCATTTAATACTATGTTGCCGTAATTAAATTAGGCAACTCATGTACAATGTGTCAAGGTGAATATTTTCTATCATTTATTTCTTAACCCAATTAAATAACAGATTAGGGTATATATTTGTTATGTCAGACCTCATACTAATAGAATTATTTAGATTTATAGCCTAAACCTTAGTAAAACAAGTATAGTTTTATGTTCATTAGAATAAACTTGGTTATTTGTTTTGGCATGATTTATATTAAGCCGGACTGTGTCTGGGTGGGCCGAGAGCAGAAATGACTGTATTGTAGAGGAGCGTTGTTTGTTTGTAAACAGGCCTAGACACAGCTCATACACTATAATAAACTTCATACAAAATGTATGTAACATTTCAAATCTGTGCCGTGACAAAAATTAAGTAATTGAAACTAAATTTTTCCCCCCCTCCCCATCCCTTCCAATTTTCATTAATGCTTTCATTCTTGTGTAAAATAAAGTTAAGCATAGTTTTACTTTACCATTATTGGGTATACAAACAATGATCTCCTGTTTTCTTACCCTTTCCAATACATTTTTTTTATCAAAATCAGAACACTCAGTAAAAACGTATGCATGGTCATACATAAAAAAACAATACACATTTAATTGATAACCTTCTCTCCATCTTCATCACTTGAAAACAAAACAGCACAAAATTGTGTAGTAATTAATAGTACTCCTTGTTTTTGTTTCAGCAAGCAAAAAAATATGTGGGAAGCTAATATGCAACATCCCACATAATTGATTAAAAAAAAAAGAGAAAATAATCATATTTAAACTAATTCCTACTAAACAATTTTGAATGATATTGACTTACTAAAACAAAGGACGATCTATTATTATCTGCAAATCACCTTACTACCAAAGTTAAATGAATAGAATGGCCTTCCCCACACAAAAACTTCAAAAATATAAGTCAAAACCAACTTTGACACAAAATTACAAACAATTATTGGGATAAAAATATTTCTTACACAAAGAGAACAGTAACAACACAGATGAAATTATGAGTTTCTGTAATTGATTTTAAATTTTTTTGTTGTATATAGTGAGTATTTTTTTGTTGTATATTTTTTTGTTGATATACAAATAATACCTAAATATTGTCTACAATGTCAATGTGTGTTCCAGAAGTGTTAAAACTATATTTATACATATATATAAATATATAAATGTAAGAAAACACAAAACTGTGCATGTGTGTATGTGTGGAGTACCTAAATTTGGATCACTTTTTGCAGTGACTATTAGATATGTTAAATGCCTACAAAATAGGCACTTAACATATCTAATAGTTTAGAACTTGTTGTTTGCTGTTGTAGAGACAGAGACCAGCTGAAACACAGTGCTAGCAATTTTAAAACAAGTGCCCACTTTATTTTCTTTAAAATTTTGTTGCTTAAGCCGACCCATTCATTTTACTTATGTTGATGTTATTTTGAATTGGGTGAAAACGTAAGAAAAACAGATCTTCTACGAATTCGCACTAGTATATAATAAAGACTTTCGCTCAAGCAAAGTTAATCAATGAAACAAGCTATGGTAGTTAAATGTGTAGGAGTTAGTTTTTACGCAAGCGCCGGTACCTGTAACCGAAAATAACACAAACACAAAGGGTCCATCCTACGCCCTCTAATAAATCAATATTAACTTTTATAACGCGTTTGCGTTATAAAAAATAATATTGATTTACGCGTTTACGTTTGCAAACGCACATTTAACTTATAAATAAGATATTTCTGTATCAGTCGCAAGAACAAACTTTTCATTACAAATAATTAAAATATATACTTGCTACTAAAATTAAATTAAATTTATTGATATTAAAATATTAATTGAAAAAGGAACATGACATGTAACAAATTATAAAAATTTACCTTAATCAGACTTCATGTTCATATTTTTTTCCGATTATGCTAAGTGCTCCGTGTAAGTTTAAAATTCGTTTATTTAAAAAAAAACTCACTGACCACCATCGCATAATTCTTCTACTTCTTTTTTTATTAGTCAATACATTCGACAAAATCAATACGAAAATCACAGATCACAAACATAGATCCAGGACACAGATTAGATATTAGTTAACAGGAGTCAGGATTTATTGGATTCATGGCTTAGACCATTAATAACTGGATGTGGTTCGCTAACCGTTACCCCTCTGGCAAAGATCAAAAATCTATGATCTAATGCGTTTATAAAAACTGTTGCTACAGAATCGATGTTTCATTGTTGTAATCGTTTTCGTCGTGTAAGGAGCTCCCTAAAAATGCCGGTTTGTGTTGTTAAATGGCATAAAACGGCCAAAAACTTGTAGTTTAGTAAAAGATGGAGTAACGTTTCATTTGAAAGTATTTAAACCTTAATTTTATCAAATTTTTAATAAAAACAATTTATAAAAAGAATCGATTCTTTTGACGAAACAGCCAAACATCGATGAGTAATCGAATATTCTATGTATTTAATCTGTGGATAGTCTAAGCAATGTCACAGTAAATATGCAAGCAGTAGTTTGCCTTCATACTAGAGGTCGAAACGCGAGCTATACCTCAATTTCAATTTCAACTTACTAGTTAAATAGATTTTATTCATAGAAATAAGGCTAACTCACTAACATACTAAACTTAAAACAGATATACTAACAATATACTATCATAGAAAAAAAAATTAAAACTGTTACTCTTATTAATTGAAAAACTTGTTTAATGTAACAATGTAAGGAATAATAAAGGCTTTGAAATTGAGAAAAACATAAGGGATTAAAGGGCTAACATAATCTACGGAACCCTACACTGCGCGTGGCCCGACAAGCACTTGACCGGTTTTTTAATATTTGGTCACGTAGTGTGGAGGTAATACCTAGATGGCACGACCTATCCTTCAAGGTCATTAATTAGACAAAAAACAACACGCATTTTATTGATCACTTCCTATTTTACTACAATTTTTTGACGGCCTCCGTGGCGCAGTGTTATGCGCGGTGGATTTACAAAACGATCCCCGGCTGGGCAAATTGAGATTTTCTTAATTTGTCCAGGTCTGGCTGGTGGGAGGCTTCGGCCGTGGCTAGTCACCACCCTACCGGCAAAAGACGTACCGCCAAGCGATTTAGTGTTCCGGTACGACGCCGTGTAGCAACCGAAAGGGGTGTGGATTTTCATACTCCTCCTAACAAGTTAGTCCGCTTCCATATTAGACTGCATCATCACTTACCATCAGGTGAGATTGTAGTCAAGGGCTAACTTGTAAAGAATAAAAAAAAAAATTGAAATATTTTATTTGTTTACATAAAAAAAGTATATTTACAATCACAAAACTAAATGAAAATACAAAGTTGGCAAATGTAATTAAAATGCTGGAGGCAGGCAGCCCTATCACATGTTTACGTACCGCGCGCTGTAAGTATTTATTTCAAAAATACAGCCGAGTATACTGCTTGTATATATTTTTACTGTGCACAATGTGTTTGTTAGTGTGTGTGAAAATTACGCGTGTGTGTATTGCGAGTCAAATTTATAGTTGTGTGTAGTGTATGGACACAGAGTATACTTAATGGTGTTAAATATTTTCGATGTGTGAGTTTACCTCGTCCCCCTCAAAAAATGACAGACTTTTTTGTTGGTGAATTTGGGTGCGAACCACGTCCAGTTATTAATGGTCTAAGATTCATGAACACACCATAGAGGAGAGTAAAAAAAATGTCCATAGATAAATAATAGTCTCCCTACCCTCCCTACAGTGTGGTTAGCGTGGCTATAGTTTGCCTAGGTTTGGCTAATAGAAGAATGTAATGGAAGTATATAAAGGTGTCAAAGGAAAGTAGAGACTAAAATCACTTTAGGACATTAAAAATAATTCTTTTTACTGGTCTAAGAAAATCGCCCGCCCATATATTCCATCGCCAAAGGAGATGGTCCAAAATTGTATGGAATCCAGGTCCAGTCCTTGTGCCCTAGCGGAAATAAAAGAAAATATTTTTTTTAACTATTTTTGATCATACAAATCTACGAATTTACATTAATTCTTTCGAAATAATTTTCATTATCTCCCAAGAAATGCAACACTATTATGGGCATAGATTTACGATTCGTGATTATGGGTAATAATGTGGGTAATAATGGCGGATTGATGACGTTTTCAATGCAATAATCGATTTGACGTTTACTGTCAATTGTCATGTCATAGTTGCTTTAAGGGCGCCATCTTGATATAACTCAAAAACTTGGGTTTTAATTTTATTTATTTCTTTTTATTTAGTTACATTTATTGACTTTAATAAATCCTATTAGGTTTTTTTTAATGGACAATTTTTTTAATGAAACGGGGTACAAGAGTGGTCCTGAAATGGACCATCTCCTTTAAAAAAAATGTATATTCTCCAAATTATAGTGCAAATATTGGAATAACTGAGTTTAATACATATAGTATAGGTAGTAATGTATTCACAAACAAAAAAATAATTTAAGCAAATTATGAAAACGCATGTCTTTTAATTTGTCAAAATGATTTTTATTTCGATTTCAGTCGATTTCAGTATGCGATTTTAGTCTCTACTTTCATTAGCCAATCTTCTAATAAATAAATGCGAAAGGTCATTTACACATACAAAGATGAAAGACAAGAAGTTAGTCTATAGAAGGTGGGTTAAGAACGAATTCTACGATTGGGCCGGATTAAAGAACTAAGTCTAGAGGCTTTCATAACTATGTATGGAAGCCCTTATTTTTTTATGCTACAAATTTTAAATTCAGCAGAGCGGTGGGTTATAGCTGTTATCAACTAATTTTGTGACAGAGCCGGATTAAGAAGGTTTAAGGGCTCTTGCAAGTTTAAATAAAAGTCCTTCATTTTATATGCTACAAACTTGAGCAAGGCGGTATTTTAGGGTTAAAATACGTCCGTTACAAACAAATTTTGACATAAATCTATAAGAGGTCTAAAGGCTGTAGCAAGTTTATTTGAAATTCCTTTTTTTTTTGCTTCAAACTCGAAATTTGCCAATGCGGTAGTTTATAGACGGTAGACGTCTGTTAATTAATTTTGTGAGAGGGCTGGATTAAAGAGGTATAAGGGCTCTCCACCTCCCTGCCAAACTTTATTTTTGCTTTTATCAAAAAATCATAACTATTTGGCATTACTAAATAAAACAAAAACTGGTGTATTTGTTTAAAGTTATTAAAGTTCTAATATAACAAAGTTTCAAGTGATTTTGCATTCTCCATAATTTATGTATACAACAAAATATCTATCATAATCAAGTATCAAGGTAGTTGCAATCCTAAGTAATAACACAGGGTTACCAATTGAACGACAAAAAGTGACTACAGCGCCCTTATTTATTTTCTACTCTTTTATGTCACACTGGTCGCACTTATATGTCAACTTGGATAATGTTAACGACATTTTAATAGTTAATATTAATCTTTGACAATAATAATGACGATGATGATAATTTATTATGATGACTTCTTGTTTTTGTAAAACTGGCTTAACTGCTGGGTTCTAGGCCTTTTGAGCCTTTCTGACGTTTCTATTTCCGTTTCCGTTGTTACCATATAGAAAATAGTTTCCCTAAAAAAGGGTAAACAAAATTTATTATCCATAAGTTGGTAAGGCAATTGTAACACCACTTGACTAATTGGTATGACGGCATATCTTTCACACCTTGCCTTCTACCAAACATGTAGACCACGACATGATATAAAATTTATTGTCCTTCCTAAATTCAAATCGCGCGCGTTACAAAATTTAACTACTGATATTATAATATGTAAACGACCCGCGTTATCAGTATGCAACCGAGGGGCAACAAAATTCCACACATAGCACCCGCGGAGCTTATGACAGCCGCATATGACAGCGGTCACCCACGATGTCGTTGAGTTAATGGAACAACAACCTCGGCTGTTGTTCCATTAACTCAACGACATCGTGGACCCTCAAAAGTTCCCATACCCAGAGAACAAAGAAACAACAGAATCCAATACCTCCATTACACCTAGCCAGCCGTTAAAAATCATTTTTATCAAGGTCTGGTTGAAGAGTCACCCGCGCTTCAAACCTTACAGTTTTAACTGAACGGACAAACTGTAGTATAAAAGCAAACATGCCTATTGCTTAGTATCTACGCACGGTTAGATTTGCCCTGTGTCTACACAAGGTAAGATAGAGCTTTACAATAAATTAAATTATAGAGCTTAAATAAATTAATTTCTTAGATTATATTTGCCTGTTGTTAGCTGGTGGTAGGTATTGACACGTGATATTTATTAAATTCTTAGAATGCACATGAGAGCCGTGATTGCCAAGTGGATAAGACCTCTATCTCCGATTCCGGATGGTGTGGGTTCGAATCCGGTCCGGGGCATGCGTAACCTTCCATTCTTCAGTTGTGTGCATTTTATCTAAGGTTTATAGTTTATCTATGGGCCTAATATATAAATGTGGGGGTGCATATTTTTCTCCCCTAATTTAGGGATTTTTGGGACTAGGGATAATAGGCTTTGGCAACTCCGATTGCTGGACACAGACAAAAGCAGGAGTAGAGCAGTGAAGTGATTAACTGAACCACTATTGATGGTCGTGATGGTGATGGTGAAGTGAACAAAATGAATGCGTTATTATTAATCATACCTATGGGTTCATATATTTTTTTAATGTTTTAGTGAAAATAGAAAACATGACAATAATGCGTGCCGAACCTTTTATACCCGACTGAATAGGCGTCTTTGAGTCACCCCGGTTAGTAAATACTTATTAAATTGATGGCTGTCTGAGGTTATTTGTTGTGACATGTTGGTATATGTGTAAGTAGATATATCTACAACAATTTGTCATCACCGATTATTTTAATTAAAATAACTTGTGTAATTTTGTAAATGAAATTTTGCTAATATACTAGATAGTAACATGTGTTTTTGTGAGAACGCTGTCCGATGGTTTACGTAAATCTAAGAGGATGTCTGCAATGCTTACACCCCTGTTTTTTACTTGGCGTTGGTCTTTCGCTTTGTAGAGAAACGAACAATATCCATTCAATGTGCCGAAAAGCAAATCAAGGTGCATCCGTTACGTTTATTTTCTACATGCATGTTGCACGATAATTATTGTTTTTATAAAGCAATTAATCTGCTTATTAAATTTCAAAATTCTGTGAAAATCAGTTTTGCATAATATGATTGAGTAAGTAATAAATTATTACGTTCGCATAACATTCTCTTTCTAATTTTTAAAAAGCGTTTTATTATAATTTAATCACTGATTTAATTTAAATGCTTTAAGTAGGTAGGTACCTATATGTTGATACAACAAAGATTTTCTCCACATAGAGTATGTAGAAGATTTTTAAATAAGTGAAAATGATGAAAAATAATAAAGAGCGTTCCTACAATAGCCACTTTTTATTCTATATTACTCATTTAAAGTTTGGTTTCTTAAATCTTTATTACTAATAACTGAAGTAATGTTATCCATACCTTTTTTTTTGTATGGTAGAGTTACTTTTTCTTTGGTTAATAGTTTTCTCTTGATAATATTTACTTCTATTAATATTGTAAAGTAAATAAACTTTCTTTGTAGGGATATAATGGGTTTGTTTACCACAACTGTTTTCCAGTGTCTGGGTGTATTTATAATACAAGTGGTCGCCCACAACTTTGTCCGGGTAAAACCATATCCCTACCCTACTCTATCCGTCTCCTGGTTCTCTCCTCTTCACTAATCTTCAGCCAAATCGGTTCAGCCATTGTTGAGTTTAACTTACACAACTTTCTTTTATAAAGTATTTATATATGTTGTTTAGATATATATTATATATGTTTCAATAAAATCTGCTCACTGTTTGGAAGCTACACTAACCATGAGTTCTATAGGCTGTATTATGTTTTCAAAAGATTTAGGGATCCTTCCTATAACTCTAATAATGTTAACAAAGCTGTAAAAATTTTAGCTAAAATATTGTTTACATTGTGTGCGCTACAAAAACTATTGATGTTAGAATAAAATAATGGACTACAACTTTGCAGAACACATAATTTTTTACAAAAAAAAGTTGCAGCAATTTATACTTACCTAACTACTATAGTCATGATACAATAAGTGTTCTTTTATTTAAAAAAAAAATAATGAATATGCCGCCATTAGAAAAGGCTCTTTATTTGTATATTGGTATTGTTTCTTATCAAAATAATCATAATAGCAAATGTTTAAAAATGTAAGTAATAGATAAAAGTTGAGTAGTGGCCATTCTACTCGAGAAAGGCTGAACCATTTTAGCTAAAATTTGGTGGAGAGGTTGCTTACAACCAGGAGTTGTACATAGGATACTTAGGGTAGGAGTAGGGTAAAGGTTGGGTAAAGGTAGAATAGGGCAGGGTAGAGGTAGGGTAGGGGTAGAGATTGGATTGGATAGGGGTAGGGTAGTGTATGTGTAAGGTGGGAGCAGAATAGGATAGGTAGGGAATAAGTCAAAGCGAAGCTTGACCGGACTGCTAGTTTATTTATATCATAATCATTAACAACCAATATTCTCACTGCTGAGCTCGACTCTCCTCCCCTGAGAGAGAGGAGTTAGGCCAGTTTATTAATACAAACAAAAAAATAGGTTTAAATGTCAGATGTCTTCCTCTTCATTGCTCTACATAATTTAATAATGCTGCATATTTCTTTACATTATACACAAACTAGTACTTCCAGTTTCTGTGAAAAAACAGGGATAGAATAGCCTATGACACAAATAATGTAGCTTTCTAGTTCAGTAGACTTTACCTCTTTATAATATTAGTAAGTATAGAGTTGTCAGTGCTCTCAAGTTCCTACTACATTCGAAGACAAATTGTCTTCTGGGAATAGAAGACACTAAAGTTTGTATGGATGTTTGTTTATCTTTAACGCTGCAACAACTGAACTGATTTGGTTGAAATTTTAAATGGGAATAGATTATACTCATAAAAAAATGTTAAGTATGTAATATTTTTTTTTGTTCACATACAAGGCTCATCCCAAAGCCTCTGTGAAGAAGGCCAGTGATGGAGGTTGGAGCGCGTGCACTGGATGTATTACCCCTGCTGCAGGAGAGAGTGGCATCTCTCACTGGAGGGCGGGACCGGCGCGGCGGGCCTATAATATGGTTCCCCGCAAATTCACGACGCGATCGCGTCACACCAGATGACTATCGACGCTTGCTTCATTACCTTATTAGCATACCTAGGTAAAGATATTTATTTGGCAAACATTATAAGGCTCATGAATTTTTAATATTTATATTAACCTTGGGGTCAAAGATTTGAATTGAGGGCAGGCAAAGCTTAAATATTTACCAGAGAATGCATCTTAATCAATTTTGTTATTTACAATTCATATAAACTTTGGATAAGGATGTGTAATGCTAAAGAAATTACATAAAGTTTGAGTAAGAGTGGAGTTTCTACTTTAATAAAATAATAAATTAATTTGGGATATTGAATGTTTAATTTATTCTTATCATTGAACTGTGTACTATTTTAACAAAGTAAATATAGAAGACAATGCTCCATATTTATTGTTATATTATGTAAATCTTGATAATATTTGTATTTACTACTAGGTTAATATAATTAAAAATGTGGAGAGTTAGTGCAGTGGGTTGCGTCCCTGCTTTCTGTATCCACAGCTGTGGGTTTATTCGCACAATTTCTGGGTGTATTTATGTGTTATAGTATAAGTATTTGCAAACATTATGTTAATGGCATGTTATGTTATCATCATGTTATGTTAATGGCAGTCTATGCTGATCTAGCATTCTATATAATGCCTAGGCGATGCATAGAATACCTAAAACATGTAGCTATAGTATGAAATTTTATTCAATACTTGATGCACAGCCAGTATATTATATATGACGAAAGCAGGCAAGTGACTTGTTGGTGGGCAGGCAGTACTAACCCATCATCAGTTCAATGCGTAGTCTTCAATTTTACTCCTAGAGATTTAGATATTTATTAAAGCTCGTGAATCGTGAAGGGGAGGAGTCTTCTGGCGTAGCCATTTTTAAATACTTGAAAAAATATTTGCTACCTTAATCTGTAGCATGGTATGAAAAGTTGGTTAGGTCATAAAGCCAGTTATTTAAACAGAACTTGTCACTGTGTTACCTGATTTTCTCTATTAAAAATTATGCTTTGAAAATACTTGTGTAGAGAGGTAATCTATATAATTAAATCTTAATTGTACATATCGACAGTGGACCAGTAGGTGATCTATACAACCCCTAGGTTTATCCAATTTGTAGAATACCTAGGTTATGTATGTAATGAACAATCATGTTCATCATATTTTATACATTACCAGAACTCCTCAGGTATTATATACATTGCCTAGACATTGTATAGAATACCTGAATTAAACAGATTGTAGGTAACATATTATACATGTATATGATAAAATCAGCTTATAGTACCCATAACACAGGCTATGCTTACTTTTGAGCTACATAGTGATGTGTGTATAATTGTTTAAGTATATATTTTTTTACAGTGAAACAGTGAGATCCCATGGCTTTATAATTTTAATTGATATGAGAGGATCGCCATGGGCGGCAATAAAGCCCATCCTGAAAGTGTTGCAAGAGCACTTCTCTTCATCCGTCCATCAGGCACTAGTAGTAAAGCCTGACAACTTCTGGCAAAAGCAACGCACAACAATAGGAGCACATAAATATAAGTTTGAGGTAATAATACTGTATCAGCAAAAGTATTACACTGTGTATGCAATGCCATGTTAGTTTTATTAACCGACTTTAGACTGTATATATGTTTTTTTTTATATATATGTTGCTTTTTTCAAGACCCCTGGATGTTTATAAATCATCTTTTAATAAGGGAGAATATTTTAATATTGATATTACACATACTCTTATTATTTATAAAAGGAATATGTAACTGAATGAAAAAAAAACATGGGCATTACTGTACTAATACTATATTTTATGGTCTACAATGGTATTATATTTAAAACATTTTTTGCAGACTACCATGATTAGTTTAGAAGCACTACCCAAAGTTATAGACAGTTCTCAGTTGACACCAGATTTGGATGGAACTTTGCAGTATGATCATGCCCAGTGGATTGATCTCAGATTGGTAACTACACTTTTAAAATACACTATTTTATTTTTTTAATATAATAAACAAGAATGCCTGAACAGCTGGCCTATTCACTATTTTGGTCTTTATTATCAACTGATTAAAATAAACATCAAATCAATTGACAAAATGTCATTTACTTTCTGTGTAATATCTACCAGTAAGTACCGGGTGACATTTGTTACATAGAATCTTAATTTCGTATATGTCAACTAGTATACACCAAAGATAGTGAATTAGCCTACAAATCTGGATGAAAATTTGCACATAAATAGTATGGAATGGCACATAGGCATCCCTCTAATTCCACGGGTACAGAAGTACAAAAAATATATACGGTCGAATTGAGAAACCTCCTCCTTTTTTTAAGTCGGTTAAAAAGGGTTGGGGTAGGGTATTGTAGGGGTAGGGGTAAGGTAGGGGTAGTAGGGTAGACGTAGGGTAGAGGTAAGGTAAATAAATAGGTTTAATAAATATTTCTATTTCTTAAAATGCTTATTGAGCTTTTCTTTTGTAATAGGCACTTGAAGAGTTGATGTGGCAAGCGGGAGAGCTGCTCGATCGACTGGACGATTTGCAAGAGGATGTGGCGCGCGCTGACTTCGCGGATGACGTCACTGGTGCCAGGAGAGCTATCGACGCGCATGCAGACATAAACAAGAGGCTTGCCAAAGTGCCTGTTGACGAACTGGAAGCTCAGGGTGAGTCAGTCAGATCTATCTGTAGCAGTGACTGTCACTTCAAAGATATAAAATACACTGTCTCATCATCTATCTATCTATCTATATCTATACTTATAATAAAAATGTAGAAGATCCAATTCTGTACATTAAAGATAATTTGAATATTTTTGTTGCATTGTACAGGGTGCTGGGGAGTATTTCCCATTACTTTGATTATATTCTTTACAAAAATTAATTAAAAATGTTTAAAGAACATGTGTTCTAATATGAATATATTTGAAGTAAATAATATTTATTTTGTAAACAGGTCTTATAAAATGTGTCCCTTATGTAGCCAAACTTAAAATAGATAAAGGCATGTGTTACATGGATAGTTGGAATTATTTAAATTACTTTGTATGAAAACATATTTTTTTTTTATTTTATAGTTAAAAAAATATTAGTTATGCAGTTCGGCTCCTATAAGTGAACTCGCCAACACCTTGAAGTTATGGGAAATACTCCCCATCAACCTGTATAATCGATACTGAAGCCAAAAATATACATTTTTTATTTTTTGTCTGTATGTCTGTCCGTATTTGATCGAGCATCACGTTTGTAAATTATTAAACTATTAAGAGCTAATTTTTGTTAAAGTCATGTGACCCCACCCTGTATCGGCTAAAAGGTTGTAATAGTTGACCAACTTAAAAAACGTAATTGGCAATCGAAAGTTGCATACTATCCGTTGTTAATTAAAAAGATAAAGTGTTCAGTAAGATAACTCAGTGTCTGTGAAAACTTGAAATCTGAAATTTGGTATGGGTATGTATATTAATTACGTCTACTAAGTGATAAAAATAAATTTTTAAAAAAATAATTTTAGAGTAGTCTAAAAATAAATTTTTAAAAAAATAATTTTAGAGTAGTCTATATGCAAAGTGCAAAGCGTTTGACTACATTTCTCAAAAAAAAAGAAAAACGTTTTTTTTTCGAAATCGGTACATCTTTCCCCGGTCTACTCGAAAACATTTTATAGCTAATGATACCTCCTATCCTTATATCAAGGCAATCCTTAGCAAAATTAAATTTTAAGCAAAGAAATATTGTTTTAAAAATTACTAGTTTTTACTAATTCCTGTTTAAGTCCATCAGCTTAGCCGGAGCCATTTTCGAACATATTAAAATTTTTAATATCTCGTTGGATAGCCAATAAGACACACTCGTTTTTAAACTGCTATGCTGATAAAGTTGCTAGGTAATTTATTTGTATTTGATAGCTAATGATCCCTACAAAAGGGAATTTACCTCCTATAGGGAATGCTATGCGTTTCTAGTGACCCTGTATAATAATTTGTCCTTTGCTATCGAATTTGATATAGATATTTGATATAGTCTAACGAAGTTCATTAAATGCTTGCTACACTATATCGCATAGACAATACACTATATAGTCTGTCAAAAATGTATTAAGTATTATAGCGTGACTTATTACGCCTGAGTGACTAGCGGCCGGTAGAATGGTAAAAATAATGGATTGATTCGAATGCAGAACCATGCGTTAAGTGCACTGAAGTCGGTTGATTTTATACTCAAATGTTATGCCTAATAAATTTTCGTTTTATTCTTTATTTAAAACTGTTAATGTGCCTTGATTGCGTGAATTACAATAATTGTGCGCTCAAATTTCAATGCAATGTTTAAACGATTCTTTCATAATAGTTTAATATGAAACGACGTTGGCGAGCCAACATGTGCTTCGATTGCTTCCGAGGTTGCGAATCTCCGGGTATGTTTTCGTTTATATTTGTGTGCCTAAATTATAAAATAGCGTAATAACAATGTGAATATAATAGTGAAACCTTCGTTGCGAATATGATACTTATTTACTGGTAACGCTTATTTTGTGTGGGTTATGTATAAATTATCGTTAACTAAAAAAGGTTTTTTTTCAATTAAAAAAATAATGCATTTACAAGGACTACATACTGGTAATTGTAATAAACTAACTGACGCCCCGCGGTTGTAGCATGTAGCATGGTGCGGGTGACAGTTGCCTTATGACGTTCATAATACGTACTATTATCGTGAATCGCAGCAAACTTTCAAGAGTGAAACGAACTGTCACCCGCACCATGCTATAGCGTACAAACTGTAGTTATCGTTCGCGTAAATCGAGATAAAATATAGCTTATCCATTACTACTTTTTTTTACATTACTATACCAAGTGATAGCCGGAATACGATATGAAATGAAATGAAATAAATGATCACTAACAGTGATTGTGTTAAAGTAATTTAAGTAAATATTACACTTTGTACATATATTATGTTAAAGTAATATAAGTAAACATTGTATGAACATTTATAAAACTAAATTTTCGAAGAAAATAAATTCCAAAATAATATAAATAGTTGACAATACTCATAATATTATCTAACTAACTTCAAGTGACCTGTGGGTAAAAGCTTGGTTTTTGGTTATTTGGCGATTCGTATTAGTGCGTAAAATTCTATGTATAGTGCGACGTAAAAGAGTAGAATTTCGTTAAAATGGTACTAATAAACTTGCTATGTGGAAACACCGCATTTACTGACATTATCACAAAGATCTTTCAATATATAGCAACCAAATGATATTGATAGTTTTATAAGATTATTAAAATCATAGTGCGATAAATATCACTTATTTAGAATTTCATTCTTTCTTTTAAAATTGTAATTGTAAATAAATATTAATCATGAAATCAGCTAAGTAACATGATGGTTACTTCGGGGCTAGATTGTGATGTAAGTATTTTCCAAATATATTCATTAATTTATTTTCCAAATATATTAGACAGATCAACAGATCGTCTTTTAAAAAATAAAAACATAATCTATACTAACATTATAAAGCTGAAGAGTTTGTTTGTATGTTTGAACGTGCTAATCTCAGAAACTACTGGCCCGATTTGAAAAATTCATTGTTAGATAGTCAATTTATCGAAGAAGGCGGTAGACTATATATTATCCCTGTATTCCTACGGGAACGGGAACCACGCCAGTGAAACCGCGAGGCGACTAGTATTAAACATAAATATAAAACAAAATATCAATTACTATCAAGTATCAAGGTAGTTGCAGTCCCAAGTGAATGCCACGGGTTACCATAAGAACAATAAGTGACTCTGTACCTACTCGTAGATACCTACATAAGAATAAAAACACCGCTCGCTTGCTACTTCCACTCGCTTGTGTTATCAAAACTTACTTACAACTTACTAAACATGAGTAGTAGGTACATATCTATATAAAATTTTTAAATGTCCACCATTCTCTAAAATGCATATGTTACAACGCCGCGAGATGTTGTTTGACACTTTTCTCAATAAGTCGGCACTGGCAAACAAACTTTCAATCCTTATTACAACCCCTTCTGATTTTATTTTCGCGGCAAAAAGTATTCTATAACCTTCTTCGAATTATGGTCTCAAATCTTGGCATTTGAATTAATTCAGTAGTTTAGACGTGATGCCTGGCTAACAAAAATACGGACAGATAGACAGTCAGACAAAAAATAAAAATAAAATAACTTTTGGCTTCAATGTTGATTATATAATGCCCTCCAACAAAAAAATCCAAAATTTTTTCAATGTACAGAATTTGACCTGTTACAGCTTAATCTTAGAATCTACACAAATAGTCAACTGACGTGTCAAAAGTGCTTGTAAACTGAACTTACTGAATAAATGATTTTTGATTTGATTTTGATTTAATTAAAAGTATGGATCATAGATAGACACTTAAATTTTATTTATATGCAGTAGATATGAATAACTTCTGCTTCACGTATTGATGGGTGACGTTTGTCTCAGGAGAACGCGTGGTACAGCGGCTGGAGTCCGCAGCGGCGGCTTGCGCCGAAGCTAGCGGCGGTGGGGCCACGGAAGCCGCGTTCCACTGCGGCTCGCCCGCGTCGCTCCGCTCGCAGCTGTCCGCCGTACGCTCAGCGCACGCGCACGCGCATAAGCTGTGGCAGCACAAGAAGATGCAGCTCGACCAGTGTTTCCAGCTCAGGCTGTTTGAACAGGACTGCGAGAAGGTATGCTAATGGACTGCTTCACTGCTCTACTGTTCTTTAAGTAGTGAGAATGACTATGCAGTTTATCTTTTATTAAATGCTATTTTATTTTTTAACGTAGTCACCTTTTAGGAGTATACACTTGGCATATCTTTGTTCTAAACATAAAAAATAGCTTTTCGAATAAAATCCTCGTCCTTATCCCTTAAAATCGAGTACACGAGCGTCATAACCATCAAATCAAATCTGACCCCTGAGGTGCTCCTCAAGCCGAAGAAAGAGATAAAAATCATTACGACGTCAGGTGAATACGGTGGGTGCTCCATCAATTCAAAGCCAGCATCTTCTTGAGCGATTCGACATTCAGTACCATGCCGACCGTTCTATTATTTTTTCAAAATTTTAACCATTTGTTCTGCTACTGCTATCGTAGGGTCGTCCCGAGCGTGGGTCCTTCTTGGTGGAAGTTCTTCCTCGCTTAAACTCGGCACACTTATCAATCGTAATAAACGAAGCCTAATTAAAATAATGAATTTTGACCTTGACTTTGACTTATTTCCTTCACCCTTTTGTGACATTTGTGTCCTGTATGATGATTTTATGTATCTAGATGCTGGAGTGGATAGTGAACCATCGCACAGCATTCCTGGCGACATACGTAGAGATTGGACGATCTTGCGCTGCCGCTAAACGTCTGCAGGAAGAACACGCCAGGTATATATTTATTTTAACTAAACCACGTAAACTATAACTATACATATACTATACTAAATACACACCTCCTTTAGAAATTCTGTTTTTCCAAATCCCACGGTACCCATGATTTTTTTTGGGATTGAAAAGAGTAACAAACATGTACACACACTTACACAACAATTTCCGGCTATGATATATATGTTTTATGTGCTGCAAAACAATGAGAAATCTCAGAACATTTAGATTAATCTATACTAATATTATGAAGGGGTAAAGTTTGTGCTGTTGCAGGGGTAATCTCTGGATTTACGGAACTGATTTTGAAAATTCCTTTACCACTAGAAAGCCATGTTATTTGTGAGTGTCATAGGCTATATTTTATTTCCGCATTCTTACGGGAACGGGAACTACGCGGGTGAATCCGCGGGGCGTCGTCTAGTAAAACATAATTAGATACAGTTCAAAAGGAAGTGGATGTAGTTGAAGTGGTGAAATCCAGTTTGTTAAGAAACTGGCTGTAGATTTTTTGTTCATATTGAAGTTAATTAATTTGTTAATGTAGCTGAAGGGATTTCCTTTCACTAATTCATAATAATTACCGCTACATATTTTTCACGTCATTTGAAAAGAGCATCTAACCACGCAATGGATAGTAATTTATATATAAACACGCTTGTGTTTTAGTTACTATTTTTCTCATGCAACTTCGCCTGCAGGAATGTAGGATATTTTGTTTTCAGTAAATTGTAATTCACAGTTTGCAATATAAAAACAGAAATAATACAATACAATAATATATTTTTTATACTTATACTATACATAGGAAACATTTGATTATTTGTTTGTTTGCATTGAATAGTCTCTGAAACTACTAAACTAAATTGATTTTTTTTTACACCAATAGAATACTACACTATCCCTGATTGACGTAGGCTATATTTTATCCCCAAATTACTTTGGTTACTGGAATTACGCAGGTAAAATAGCGTGGCAAATGCTAGATGATGATATATTATGATCTACACGTGATATCCTCCAGGTTTGCGGCGGCGTGCACGGGTGGTGGGCGGCCCAGCGTCGCACGCGTCACAGCCGCCGCGCGCAGACTTGCGGACAAACGACACTACGCGGAGACGCAGATAACGGCGCTCGCGCATCGTCTCGAACGCGCCTACAAACAGCTCTCTGCAGGTGCGTTGATCTATACGATGAGGGACACGTGATATCGCCAAGGTTTCCATCTTAGATTGCATCGTCAATAACATCAGGGAGGATCGCAGACAAGGGCTAAGAGCGGGGGCACACGATGCGTTGCGGCAAAGATTTCACCGTATCAGCAGGCGCACGAGCGGTGCGGCGCCGTAGCAGCTTTGGACAGTCTGTTGTGACGCATAGAAAACTGAGCGGTGCCGCTCCGTTTTCTATTTCCGCAACGCATTCACCCCTCCCCGCCTCGTCTCGGTGGTTGCAAGACCGGTGCGGCGCCGGAGCGCATCGTGTGACATGTATGTAAGACGATGCAGCGACACCGCTCCGGCGCCGCACCGCCGCCGCAACGCATCGTTTGCCCCATCTCTGACTTGCCATAGAATAAAAAAATAAAAAATTGTTTATTTGTGTAGGTTTGGAGGAACGTTCAGCTGTGCTGTCGCTATCGGTCGTGTTCCACCATAAGGCGGAGGCCTACGCGGGGGCTGTGGGTGGATGGGGCGCTCAGTGCGCCGTGGCCATTCAGTTAGCCGCGGGTGGACCGGGGGCGCCACCCTGTGCAGACCCGCGCGCCCTAGAACAACACACTCAAAGACACCGTCAGCTTTACGAGCACATGTGTCAGGCTTATACTGAGGTGAGTTCACTCTCACTACCTATTCATAGATATTTTCCATTCTCACAGGCTGATCCTAAGAGGCGAGATAGCTTAAAACGGAACGGAAACACCAGGACGAGAGCGACAGAAATGTGTGGACGATGCCAAGGAGTCGACCAAGAGACCTTACCTTATCAGCCGATAGACGTCCACTACTGGACATATTCCTCTTGCATGGACTTCCAAGCACAACGTTTTCGAGACGCCAGCAACCAGCGGCTCCCTGTAACCCGCTTGATATCCTCGGTCCACCGGTGCGTGGTCGCCAGTCCAGCACCCAGGGACCCCAACGTCCATCGGCTCTTCGAACTATGTGGCCTGCCCATTGCCAGCTTCGCGACTCGCTGAGCTATGTCAGTGACTTTGGTCCGTCTGCGTATCTCCTCATTCCTGATTCGATCACGCAGACAAACTCCAAACACAGCCGCATCGCCCGCTGAGTGACTTTGAGCCTTTTAATAAGGCCCATAGTCAGCGACCAAGTCTTGTATCCGTAGGTTATCACTGCAACACGCACTGTTCAAAGACTGTCTTGAAGCACTGAGGAATTTCGGAGAAAAAAGACATCAAGAGGCAGCTCAAAAATGAAAGATTGGTAAAGGTTGCTCCATCTGACAAACAGTCAGTTCGAGGAGAGCACCCGATGATGACGATGCATTAACCTTTGCCGCCTTTCCTTTTTATGCCTCCTCTATATTTACTCCTATAGCCGTATTAAGTTTATGATCTGACTTTGAAATTACATTTACTGCTACTGCTAAAGCATCTATATTATATTGTGCCCTTTTCTCTTTGCAGGTTCATTCGACAAGTAAGAAACTTCTGTACCAACTTGATCATTTAGTGCAAGTTTGTCACCAGACAGATCCAGCAGACATGGTGAGTTTTTTTGTTATCTATTTTTAACTGCATATTTCATTCCAAACTAGATTTTGATTGTGCAATCAACAGTCTTGCCAACTGTGGTTTGGGTTTAAGTTATCCTGAAACCTATTTGTTCATTACACCCATATTCGGCTCACTGCTGAGCTCGAGTCTCCTCTCAGAATGAGAGGGGCCAATAGTCCACCACGCTGGCCCAATGCGGGATTGGCAGACTTCACACACGCAGATAATTAAGAAAATTCTCTGGTATGCAGGTTTCTTCACTATGTTTTCCTTTACATTTTGAGACACGTGATATTTATTTTCCTAATTAGTTAATTAACTTAATTCTTTAGGAACCTGTATTTGGAATGTATTCAAGATTGCTAATCATAAAGAAGCAAATTCCGAATTAGACAAAAAGATTTTTACTAGTAAATGGTGTTGCGATTTTGATGTCCGGTCTCTAAGAGATTTAGGCCATTAATTAAATTCATGTGCGTAACATCGACTCTTAAGCATCCAATAGGTTTACCATGACAACTCCAGCTTTAACATTCGACATCAACATCGTCGACATATTTCGTGTATAGTAAAAGACCAATGTTGGCGATGTTAAAATATCGCTCTCTTTCGTCCCAAAGCAAGGAAAGATAGAGTGATAGCTTAGATTGCGATGCTATTCGCCGACATTTGCCTTTCTCTCATCTCGAGATATCTAGTTGTCGGAATGACGACCCCACAACGGAATACTGGGTGTTGTTAGTCCCACCATTGTTGTATGCAGAATATTCTAGACAGTGGTGTTTGGGAGGTCTATGTTCAGTAGTATGATGATGATGATGATGATGTTGTTGATGATGATGATGATGATGGTGATGATGATGATGATTATGATTTAAACAGAATGAAGGCTCCGTGAGTTCCGCCGGAGGCAGCGGCGGTGATCCCGCAGCAGATTACAGCTCAGGCGCGAATCACGTGCTAGCAGTCATTCATCAGATACTGGGTCATCACAGAGCTCTCGAATCTCGGTACCACCAAGCGCGACTCAAACTGCACCAGAGACTCGCGCTCCTGCTATACAAGGAAGACTGTAGACAGGTCGGTACATTTCATGAACAACACCAGATATATTTTTTTTTTAGTTGTATAGGCTTGCGCTTGACTACAGTCATGCCTGATGGTAAGCAATGATGAGGTCTAAGATGAATCGCGCTTGTCTAGGAGATGCCTATTCACTTTTGCCTTGAAGGTGCACAAAATTGTATGTGTCAGGAACAGACGCCGGAGGGGCATTCCACATCTTAGCAGTTCTAATTAGAGACGTCGAAAACGTTTCGTGCGTGGGCTGACTGAACGTAGACAACATAGGTATGCTATTTTTCACGACGTCTTCCTGTTCTGTGGTAGAATGGGGATGAAGGAACAAGACTATTAAGTTCCTGTACACACTCTCCAAAGTATATCCGGTAAAAGACCGATGGACAGGCGACGTTGCATCGGTGTTGTAAACATTCCAGTTTCGTCCGTGTCAACGGTTCATTACCTATGATACGTCTACGTCGAACCCACACCCTCCGGAATCGGAGGCAGAGGTCATATCCACTGGGCTATCACGGCACGACGATCAACCGAGTCTAATGCTGTAAGCTGGTATTTAGCAGACCCATTCCATAGGTGGCTGCAGTATTCTATGCTGATTCGAACCTGTGCCTGTTAAAGGGTGAAAAGTTGTTCTGATGTGAAGTACCGCTTTACCTTATTTAGGATACCTAATTTTGCCTATAATATACTTTGGAGTGGCTGCCTTTTATTGTCGACAACGTTTCCAATAATAACTGCTAAGATATGGAATGCCCTTCTAGCTTCTGTGTTCCCAGGGACATAGAATTTGAGCACCTTCAAGGCAAGTGTGAATATGCATCTTTTAGGCAAGCGCGCTTCATATTATACCGCAACATCACTTTTCATCAGGCATGATTGTTGTAAAGCGTTAAACAGAGAAACAGGGATTGAATTTAGGTTAGGTTTATTGTTTTCCAAAGCAATGTAGCTAACAGACAAAGATAACTGAACTCATTGACGACCATCATAGCCTTATGCGTATTCCACAAAATCGTCAAGCCAACCTTTTACTCTTCAACGGGGCATTTGTGGGTTATAGTGAAACCCTATACCATTTCATCCATCCCACATTAATATTACCCCAAATACCTGAGGTAAAGAAAATTGCACCTCCTTCACAACAAACAACATAAATGTGAAAGTTGAGCTATCTATGTGTTTTTTGAAGTGATTTTAGTATATGTTACTACTAGCCCGCGACTTCGTCCGCGTGGAATTCAGTTTTTCACAAATCCCGCAGGAACCATGGATTTTCCCGGGATGAAAAGTAGCCTATGTGTTAATCCAGAGTAAAATCTATTTCCATTTTCAATCCAATCCATCCAATTTTCAGCCAAATCGCTACAGTAGCCGCAGCGTAAAAGAAGAACAAACATACTTACACACTTGCACACAAACTTTCGCCTTTATAATATTAGTGTGATAGTGTCATATACAATCAATTTAATAATTCTAATGTTTACTTTCAGGTGTTGGATTGGTTAGGCAATCACGGCGAGAAGTTCTTGATGAAAAACACAGGCATAGGAAAGAATCTCCACAAGGCTAGGACCTACCAAAAATCTCACGAACATTTTGAAAATGTTGCACAGGTATATTAATTAATGCTATTTAATATTTATTACTATGTTTGTTTGTAACAGTATCAAGCAAAATGCTGAAAAAAGTCACGTTAACTCGTATATACCATGTGTACCACGTCTATCCACCACCATCGCCTGATTGTAGATCTAGACGCCCAAAAAACGTCCTTTAACTCCCGATTCCAACGCTTATTGTTGATCTAAACGCCCAAAAAACGTCCCTTAACCCTCTATCCCAACGCTGATTGTAGATCTAGACGCCCAAAATACGTCTTTTAACCCTCTATCCCAACGCTGATTGTAGATGTAGACGCCCAAAAAACGTCCTTTACGATCCTGACGATGACATAACAAACGACAACGCTTCCCAGGCAACACAAACACAAGCTACACAGCGTCTTCGCCGGCGAAGACGAGGTCCCCGATATCTGACTGCACTCAGACGTGGGCTTTTTAACTCACGATCTCGGGGACACCCGGACAGATACACTCAGGCCAAAATAGCCTTCCCAAACGGCCCTTTAAGCCGAGGTCCGAGTCTCAGAGGAGACGCCCTTAGAGAGTCGCTACCCCCATCTACACTGCTTCTGCCTTCGGGCCTCATTAGGCGATGCTTCTGCGCTTAGCTAAACCCGCCGGTGACGCCGCTGAGGTCCCCTAAGGAGCCTACGGCACTTACACAATGAGAAAAAAAAAACTACCATCGTTACCACTTCGTCGACTCGTTCAATATGCGACCTTTACTTATCCTATTCTCTTTCATTAGAACACGTACACAAACGCCGAGAAGCTTCTAGCGGCGGCCGAGGAGCTCGCAAGGTCAGGCGAATGCGACGCTGAAGAAGTATTGGGCGTGGCGCGAGAACTCGAAGCTCACGTCGCTGCATTCGCCGCTAGAGGCGATCGACGAAGAAGGCGGCTCGACTTGGCTGTATTACTCTACACGCACGAGAAAGAGGTAAGAAAATAAAAAGAAATCAAAATCCAAAGTCATGTCATTGTCATCAGAACTCAGAGCGTGTGCAAAATTTCATCCTAATCGAAGACAGGGAAGTAGGTCAAATTAAGATTCCAAGATTTGATATATAGTTACAAGTGAGCTAATATAAGCGTGTTAATTACAATAGGCTAGATGACACTTTTTTTAAACGGTTTTAAATAGTTCATTATCGTTCTACTAAACTGAATTTTTTTTTTCATACTTTTTGGACGTGATTACATAAATTTTAGTTTTTAAATTAGTTTTTGATAATACGAGCTAAAACGCCTGTCGGCTATGACTATATTTCAACTGTTTAATGACGTCACTATAATAAATCCCTTACAAATGGAGTGTTTAACAATAATATTAGTTAACAATTAGTTCGACGTTTGTGTGTTAGTGACGTCACAAAATGGACGACAGTATTTATGACGTTTGGAAAATTTGAAAATATTCGTGATATTTAAATTAAGTTATCGATATATTTCGGACCCTTACTCCATGTACTACACGAAATTGATATTGTTTATATTAAATTTCATATGAGTCAAACCCTATTAATGCTGATTCGTTCCATAGGTGACTTTAGTATTAAATTAAAATTGAATATGTTGTTATAGCTACTACAATGGCTGGAGACTCTTCGCAGCGGCGGCGGTGGAGCCAGCGGCGTGACGGACGAAAGCCCAGAGGCGGCGCGACGTGCGTTGGAGCAGTGCGCGCAACATCGCGCCGCTTCACTCGACGCTTGCGCTGCTACCATCGCCCATGGCGAAGCGTTGCTCCAGGACTTGAGGTGAGTTTATAATCTGGCAAGTTCATTGATGATGTCACAGCAATGATATGCGGGCGGCGACGGGAAAGACTGCGCGGGTGTGTGCAGGGAAGTGAGGTGCATCAGTCGTGGGTTTTTCTTTCATTGCTACACGCCCCCCGGCCCGCGCGCTCCATCCGCGGTCATCCATCCATTGCCAAGCTATAGTACAAAAGATTTTTATGAACCAGCTCAGGACAGCGAGTAAATGCCCCCGTGGGGCACAAGACCTCAGCCTTGGACCGGGCTGAAAGGACGTAATCGGTGATGATGACTAGGTTTGAATATATAGATTTTATGAGACGTTCGGGTAAATAAGGTTAATGTTAACTAATTTATACGTAAAAACTAAAGATTGTCTGGATGTTTGCAAAATAAATAAGATTATAAAATTTCAAAATCTATTAAGAATCTCTTATCGTAATTAAATGAAAATTCACACAGTTTCAGCTTCCTTACATTAAACGCGGCATATTTCAATAAATTAACTATTAGTATAAACAAATAACAAAGATATTTGTAATTTTGTTTGTACGTCCACACAAATCTAACGATCATTATAATCTACGACGCCAATAATTCGTGCCGTTTTGTATTGGACGTTTTTCAGGGATCCGTGGCAGTGCCGCAAATATGACCCTTTAAATCCCTGTAGTTCCGAGAGTTAATGATTGCAGATACCATGTTACTTTTACAAAATTGCTTTACTATTAGCATATTCCTAATTTACATACAGTTTCAAAAACTGTCATCATCTCTGTTGGTGGAGAAAGTTTCTACACGTCTTGTTCCGGGCTATAGAAGACAATGGTTCGAGGCCTGTACCGCCATTCTATTGGAGAGGAAATGACCCAATACAGATTAGTTTACAAGGGATTTTGTTCATTTTGAATCATAACTTGGTTATCTCGCAACTTTGCTAGACGATTCCTCTGCTACCATCATCAATGGCGAAGCTTTGCTGCAAGACTTGAGTTGAGTTTAACTTCTGGCTAATTTTGTGTCATAACTTGGGCATCGCGCGACTTAGCTCAATGTTTCTGCGGCTACAATTGTCAACTGCCAAGCGTTGCTGTAAGACATAGGTGAGCTTAATGTATCTGGGATTTTTGTTTAGACCATCAATTGTGTGGACAAACTTCCGGCTCCCCCTAAAGTGGGTGCACGGGCCCATTAGATGCCCCAACGGGAACGACGGGTGCTTGAATACGGCGCTACACGACGAAACGAGAGCCTTCAAAGTATTGGTCAGATAGTCAATGAACTACTTACGGTCAAAAGGTAGTGAGTTGACCTATGTTGGTTGACCCTAGCTGACGAGCTATATGAAGAGTAGGTTATGTGTGATATGTGTACAGGTCGCGGCCCTCTTCCGTGTGAGTGTCAGGTGCCCCACGCACACTTTGACACTTTTTGAACACCTTTTTATTTCAAAAGTCATAAGCCCAGTTTGTTGCTGAAGAAACTATACTAAACTTCTATGACGTTGGTTTAATACGTGGAGCATGATTTTGCTGTTATGTGATATGAACGCCAATGTTCTGCAATTGTAACATTTGTTCTGGGATTATAATACCTACAAATTCTGACCAATCTTCATACACCTTTGTTGCCCAAATGTCATAACATAACATTATGTATGCCATATTTTAATAATTGTCCGGTTCGGGGCATATGTACCTACAACTTTTCAGTTATGTGCGTTTTAAGAAGTTAAATATCACGTGTCTCAAACAGTGAAGGAAAACATCGTGAGGAAACCTGCATACCAGAGTTTTTTCTTAATTCTCTGCGTGTGTGAAGTCTGCCAATCCGCATTGGGCCAGCGTGGTAGACTATTGGCCTAACCCCTCTCATTCTGAGAGGAGACTCGGGCTCAGAAAAGAGCCGAATATGGGTTGACAATGATGATGAATGTTTATCCGTATCTAATTTTGAATATAATTGTTAGAAAATGGTTAAATGCTGTGTAATAACAGCTTTTTGGTCAATGGATTTACCTTGTTCTTTTAAAAATTCGTCTATAAAAATATTTAAAATTTACAGTTAATAATAAATCTATAGTACTTAAAGTACCTAATAATATAAATATTAATGAATTAGGTACCTACAATAAAACATTTCTAGGAGGGCATACATTTTTTTATTTCTTGTTCCTGTCGTCAATATTTTTAAACTTACAACAACATGTCAGGCGTCTATTTCATTTACCGTCTACGTTGGTAATTCTGATGTTCCTTCAGTTTTACACAACGACGTATCTGTCAAACGCTTGTCTGTACGTCTTATCGATACCTGCAAAGCCCATTAGACTTCTTAAAGTAGACAAATATACCATTATTTAGGACTTCACCTATTTAGACTAAAAATGCTGTCCTGGAGGAGGTCTATCTTACGAATTTCATCAGTTAATAAAATCTTATCTAGAATCGCAATGTCCTCTAGGGTCCGGTTTGGTTTTTTTCTCAAAAACGAATGTTAATTCTCCAACATTCCGTAAAAGGCCACAGGAATTAACGATTACTTGTGCAAAAATCTAACATTTACTTAATTGATAATACTGCAAAGAACACGACATATTAGGTAATAAGTATACGCGTGGAGACGTATGTTTTTAGATTTATATAATTGTATTTATATCCGCTCCGAATTAAATTGATCGTGTTATTTTGCTCTTTACGTTTTAGTCAACTGCGCGACGCCATCGTGGATTTTATGTTATCAGTCCATGTACGAGTATTTTTGTTTTGTTTCTCGATCTCTACACTGAGAAAAATGAGCTACGTAAATGAGCTTTGCTGTAGTGTATTGCTGGATAGGTTTTTGAAATATATGAGGGTCTTCTACCAATATTTTCCGATTTGATATGAAGCTTTTAAAAGCTATTTTGAGTCAAGGTTTCCCACCCTCTACCGGCTAAACGGTTGTTTATTGACACGTGAAAGATTTTTTTATTTGACGTAAAGTAGAAGGAAAACTATAACAGCTACTTAGCTGTTATAGTTTTCCTTCTACTGGGAACTACTTTTCTATTACTCTTTAAATGGGAATGGTTACTTAACCATTCCCATTTAAAGAGTAATAGTCAACCAACTTATAAAACATTATTGGAAATCGAAAACTTTATACTAATTCCGTTGTTAATTAAATTAAAAGAGATAAACTTGTTAATAAGATAACTGAGACTCTGTTAAAACTAGAATGATGCAATTTGGTATGGGTATGTATATTAATTACGTATGACCCTAACATTTTTTTGGGGTTCCTTCTCTACATGCAAAGAGAGTATGAATCGTCTATCCCATGGTGTGGGGTATCGTTATTGGTATTTTTGTACATTATTTAAGGGATTAAAGTACTTGCTTAATCTACGGAACCTTACACGTACAGTGTAACCCTACACTGCGCGTGTACGGTACCCAACACGCATTTACTTGATTTTAATAATAACTAATGATAAAATATCATTTGATAACATTTGCAATATCATCGTCTGATAGATGGTCAGTTTAAAAATAACCCGTCCGGGAACCGGCTAAAACTGCGACTAGTTTTTGTCCGATGTTCCTTTTAGGATCAATCCCTTACAGAGAATTACCTGCATGTCAGTGCATGAGTATCGGTGGATGATGTCTGTACTTACTCCAACTTTTAATAATAATAATAATATAATAATAATAATACGTCCGTCTACGTTGATAATTCTGACGTTCCTTCAGTACGTACCTGTCAAACGCTTGTCTGAACGTCTTATTGATACCTCCAAAGTCTAGTAGACTTCTAAATCTAGACAAATTATACCATTATTTAGGAGTTCACCTATTTTGATAAAAATTGCTAGGTACTATTATAAAGAGGTAAAGTTCGTCAGGTTGTAGGCGGTAAGATCTATTGAACTGACTTTGAGAATATTTCACGACTAGACAGCAACCTTACTTGTGAATGTGGCTATATTTTATCCCCATATTCCCACTGGAACTGGTACAACGCGCGTGAAACCGTAGAGTGTTTGTTAGTTTTATCTATACTAATATATAAAGCTGAAGTTTGTTTGTTGTTTGATTGAACGCGCTAATCTCAGGAACTACTGGTCCGATTTGAAAAATTCTTTCAGTGTTAGATAGCCCATTTATTGAGAAAGGCTATAGGCTATATTATCTCCTTATTCCTACGGGGACGGGAACCACGCGGATAAACCGCGCGGCGTCAGCTAGTAATATAATATAGAGATTTGGTGAGTAATGTAGGTGTTAGTTGCGTTTAAAAATACCAATGAAACGATTGTGATGAAATCTTGGTAAGTTGTGCACCGAAAGTTTCTTGCGTCATAAAAATATTTATTACTAAAAATATCAACGCTAGCTAATATTTTTTAAACTTCAATAATGTTCTTTTTTACCTTCTCTAAAAATAGTTTATATATATCCTTCTTCATTAGAATTTCGCCTTTTTCTGTATTCTCCTCAGTTGTTTTACAGCAGTGCTCCGGAAAAACTTACATCACCATGTTTGGCGGTACAGTTTAGACCTGTAAGATCTGGTTTGGAGTAATTTTTTTTACGAATCCTTTCGAATATTATCGTACGGTTTGCCTTGAACAATCGACCATTGGCGAAGTAGATGATTTTCAAACATTGACATAAAAATCTCTTTATAACACATTTGCTCGTAAAGTATAAAAGTATCGCTTATTTCACCAATTTCAATATCGTAATGTATCTCATTACGCACATGTGCCGTAATGTAAAGAAAAATGCACATGTGTCGTAATATAAAACCTTTATGGTCCGTCTAAAAGCGGACGGTACTTTTTTAAATCTTAGCAAATTAAGTTATTGGGATTGATATGCTGTTGTTGGGTGAGATTTCTTTATCAAAGTCCAAAATCTTCAATTCTCACTATGCACTGGGCTAACAAGACACTGTATACTTGTATTTTGACGTATCCTACTAATAATAATATTAGTAGAATAGGATTTAAAAAAGTGCGTATATCATTCCCAATAACTTAATTTGCTTCGATTTAAAAAAGCGTTTATAAAAACGCCAAAGTTTATATGGATGTTTGTTACTCTTTAACGCTAGTTGCGGCGTTAAAGTAAGCGGCGGCGGCTGTTGTAAGTAAAACCGATTTGGATAAAATTTAAAACTAACTTAACTATTAATATAATAAATAGATTTTACTCTAGATTAACACATAGGCTACTTTTCATTCCGGAAAAAACCATGATTCCCGCGGGATTGGCGTGAAAAACTTACTTCACGCGAAGTCGCGGGCGTCCGCTAGTTATCAATTAAAATTAATTAATACTTAGTTTTTCTAGTCATTTTAAAATATCTCTTAGAATAATATGAACAGGATGATTTCACTCTGTTTATATGTGTGTCTAAGTTTATGTTTGCAAATTATATGTCGGTACTACAAGTTGTACTATGTGGTAGTTTGCTTGCGGCGTGCAATGATTCAGCTGTTGTCCAACTCGTTTACCGTAAGAGGATAAGTGGCTCCAGCACTGGCGCCATACTACGGGATGACTGGGAGTTTCATGCCCTTTTCAAGACTTTCACTATGCGGACTACCTATACTTCAAAGCTTTATTTTTGTCCTGTGCAAAAACATCTACTGAATATAGTCATTCGAGTAATAAAGCAGCTATACTATAATAAAATAACGATTATATAACACTTACACATGTATAGAATTTAATAGTGTCATACAAATGTAATACAAAGAAACTGTGATAATGCAAATTATATTGCATTGTATGGAAAATATTATGTCAATAAAAAGAAATGACTTTACAAATGATTGAATTAGCTTTTGTTGCGTTTTTAGTACGTACGCTTTCGATCTCGCTGATATAGATGTTTGATGATGTTATCATTATACTTTAGGTACCTACGTTTAAAAGTTTTTATTCTAACCCTATGTGTTTTTTGGCAACGCTGACAAAGATGTCATCTTGATTTGTCGAGCTTAATAGCATAACAAACAAACTCACATTCACATACATATTTATAATATTAGTTAAGTTAATACAGCTATTTTTGTTTCTTTATGCTTTTCTGTATACTTCAGTATCAACCCATATTCGGTATTAACCCATATTCGGCTCACTGCAGAGCTCGAGTCTCCTCTCAGAGTGAGAGGGGTTAGGTCTCTCAGAGTGAGAGGGATTAGGCCAAACACGCATTAAGAAAATTTTCTTATGCAGGTTTCCTCACGATGTTTTCCTTCACCGTTTGAGACCCATGCTATTTTAATTTCTTAAAAAACACAACTGAAATGTTGGAGGTGCTTACCCCGGACCGGATTCGAATTCACAGGGCTATCACGGCTCATGTCTGTATCATTCATTAGCTTATAAATTTCATTTTTAAATTATCAACACTGTTTATATAAAACTACTCACTAGCACGTCGAAGTGTGTTCAGGAAGTTTCATGAAAATGAAACGGGACCAATCTGGAAGTAAACTCTTTCAAAGTAAAGAAAATTTTTCAAAATTGTTTAATAAATGACGTAGTTAAGAGGTTACAAATATTAAAAAAAAAATAAACGCGCCGATTTGAGAACCTCCTCCTTTTTTTGAAGTTGGTGGAAAATGTCTACTTCCGGTTGCGGAGCTTTTGAGTGCTCAAACATTCGGCGACGGTTTCATTGTGAGCAACCACCTCACAATACGAGCCGTCTCAAGGATCACCGCGTTCAGTCCCTTTGATCCAACAGTCTAGTGAAAATTTCTCAAGATGTTCGTCGAAGCTTTCCGCCATAAGACCATTGACTAAAACGACGATCAAAACAACAAAGGTCTACTCTACATTATATTCATTTTTATGATTGAGATTTTTCGAAACGGTTTTATAAAGTACTTTTCTTATTATTATATATTTTTTTAATCGTATTTGTTTATACTATCACTAGCTGACGCTGCGCGGTTTTACCCGCGTGGTTCCCGTTCCCATAGGAATATATAGCATATAGCCTTCCTCAATAAATGGGCTGTCTTACACTGAAAGAATTTTTCAAATCGGACCAGTAGTTCCTGAGATTAGCGCGTTCAATCTCAACAAACTCTTCAGCTTTAAATATTAGTATAGAAGTATAGATTTCAATCTGGTATACTTCTCGATTTGTTTCTGTTTACCATAGTTTCTAATGGTGCAGTGTGAATACGATGTTCGACAAAATGCCGTGTTGCATTCGCCGCAAATGCATTGCAAGCTCCAACGTGTAGGTACTGGTGCGTGTACATCTTTCGAGTAACGCAGTTTAGTTCACCATCGGGCAAGACCGCGGAGTGACGTTTGCCTCGACTTCGCGTCCTATACGCGGTTTCGCGCCAACTAAAACAACTCGTTTTAATATATATTTCGGTTCCGACTCCTTCTTAGCTTCAGTAAAATTATGTTTTGATAGTAATAATAAGACGCTGAAAGGTTGTGTTTTATACATTATATTATGTTCACTAGTTAATGTGCTACAGGATTAATTGATTGCTAATGTTAGCCTTCGATTAATTTTGTTTAATATGCAGGATCAAGTAACGCTTTTGAATAGCTTTTAATAAATGTTTAGCAAGTAATATATTATTATGTACTTGATGGTTTCGTTCGTCAGTCTTTCTTTGTGGTGTTGTAGGTCTAGTGAAAATGCTGAACTTATTTTTACCTTACTAGATTTTGCTGATATACCCTAAAATATTTAAATTTGATTTAAATCTATCCACTAATTCAATAACAGACGCACAAGCAGTGAAATGGCCATTGTTTTGAATTCAGAGCTGGATGGACAAATTGAAAAATAACTACATTAAGTCTGTATTATAGTTATGTTCGATTAACTTTCAATGTAACTATCTAAGTATGCAGAATAATTAAAATTTTAATTATAAATTATTGCTCCTTCCGTATTGCCATTGAACTTAACGATAACCATCCTACTTCCTGCTAATATTATAATGTGTATTATGCTGAGTGCGAAAGTTTGATCATTTGTTGCGAAATTGAAACAACGATTATACTTGCACGTTATAAATATATACTTGAAAGAAGAAGAACTTTATTACACCCAAAAATACAATAATAAATAATAAAAAAACATTACTTACTTGGTTAGTAGATACTTTAATGGTTAGTAGAACTACTCTGCGTTTGAATTCGAAACAACATCAAATTCGACGTCATTTGACGTGGTACTCTTATTATCTTCTTATCTTATTAGTAGATTACTCTACTTTCGAATGTGAAACAACGTTAGATTCGGCGTCAGTTGATTTGGTATGATTCTAATTAGTAGATTACTCTGTGTTCGAATGCGAAACAACATTAAATTTGGCTTCAGTTGGCGTGGTACTATTCTGATTAGTAGATTACTCTGCTTTCGAATGCGAAACATCGTTAGGTTCGGCGTCAGTTGGCGTGGTATTATTCTGATTAGACTACTTTGTGTTCGAATGGAAAACAATATTAACATTAGTCTGTACACTTTTCGAGAATTAGCATAAAATATTGATGGCCAGACCTTCATGGTTTTGTAAAAACTGGAAGTTAGGTAGCCAATCCTTCTACCATAGGTAAGGCTACTACGGATGGATGTTTGGGCCATGGTGGGAGAAAGCAGGTGTATTTCAGATCTTATAAACCCATTTTGAATTTTTTTTTTGAGTGTCAACTACGAGGGTGAAACCGCGGGGTGTCAGCTAGTTTTTAATGTTTTTTTCTGGATAGTTTAAGAATCATGTCCCAAGTTACCAATCACTTAACTATGTGGCAACCCTAAAAGCACCACTCTTTTTACTTGATGATTGGTCCACTCCACGGTTACCTACCGTACTCACCTATGGTAGAAGCACAGGCTGACAAGCTTTTAGCTTTTAAGCGGTCCTCGAATTATGCATACTCAATACCTCTCAGCGCCTGGTCTATTACATAAAATGACCCAAGTTTGGCTATCTCTAAAGTTTATTATTTAAATTTCAAAACATTAAAAATTTTCAAATACCTCGCATTGTCGCGTAAAGTCCACAATATCAATTATACCCACATACATAATTATAGATCAAATATCTACCAGCCAGCTTGTTAATATTTGCACTTATAACGAGACTTCCCCTCGGGAGGCTTGTTAAAAATTTGTCGACGTTTGCTCCGTGACAGTAGGTACTTGAATTTCCGTCCATTTTTATGCATAACTTAGAGGAAAATCCGTCTGGTATTCCGTCTGGTATTGGCGGCAGAGAGTACTGCATTAAAAGAAATGATTAACCGGGAGATACAGAAATCTCCCGGTTAATCATTTCTTTTAATGCAGTACTCTCTGCCGCCAAACAATCCGTTTGTTAACAAACAAACACGTGTATTTGTATAAATATTTTTGTTTAAACGCTAGATAGTCAGTAGTCAGATTGTAAATATTTTTGTACATTATATTATGTAGGACTCATGAAAAGTGACATGAGCTTTCTTGAGGGGTGAAGAAACTTTGTATGAAAATGAAAGGATGGAATGTTTTTCCGCGGTGTATTCGCGAGCATTTGGCTAGTAATTTTTTTTTAAGAATATTATACACTTGAATTTATAAGTATAATGTTACGCTATCTCAGGATTGATTATCGCAGATACTCTGAAGATACTGTCCGCTTATTATGCTCAATAAATATGTTACAATAACACACAGCTATTACTGCAATAGTTTAATAAACAATATAACATTCTTCAACCAATTGTAAGACGAACAACAGCAAATTATAGCCGGTTTTGTTTTACAATCCTATTGAAGCGCTTTTACCTAACGTATAGCCAGAACAAAATCTCCGATGCTGAATTGATTTTATGCGGCTTGCGGAAAAGTTGTACGTAACCCTACGCGCCGTACTACGCGTACAAATTACGTAGTACAAGAGGCGTGGTTTATTTCCTAGTAGCTGTTGCCAGAGAGTTCGTATGCTTGATATTTAGCTTTTCATATATTTGTCTTTCACGGCAAAACGGAGCGACGAATTGACGTGATTTTTCAAGTGGAGATAGTTGAAAGGATGGCAAGTGACATTGGCTATTTTTGTCTCTTTCTGACCCCCCCATATTCCTAGAATGGGGGGGGGGGTGAAAGTAGGGATAGGCTACGGGTAGTGTACGAGTAGGGGTAAGGTACAAAAAGCGAAGCTTGACTAGGTCTGCTAGTGGGATATAAAGTAGCCTATCAATCCACGGTATAATCTATCTAAGAGGCATGATAGCACATACACAGGGTGTCCCTTAATTAATGGATAAAACTCAAACTGTAAATACACCACCTAATTATATAAAATTAATTAGAATAGTTTTCCAAAAAATCCTAGGGCGACCAAGTTATATTTATTTTTCAAATTTTTCTTTTTTCATTTACTTTTTTTGGGGTTGTTACTTAAACTGTAAGTACTTATTGCATGGGAAGTCTTTAAAAACTAATATAATTTTACGGACGCCCGCGACTTCGTCTGCATGGAATTTAGTTTTTCACAAATCTCTCGGAAACCATGGATTTTTCCGGGATAAAAAGTAGCCTATGTGTTAATCCATAGTAAAATCCATTTCCATTCCAAATTTTAGCCAAATCGCTTCAGTAGTAGCCGCGTTAAAGAGTAACAAACATACAAACATCCAAACATCCATACAAACTTTCGCGATTATAATATTAGTAGGAAGTAGAATGTTATTAAAATTTCTCGCACATCAAAATATCCTCCTAAATGAAAATATGGATAACTCTTTGGGGTCTGCTAATTATAGATACAGTTTAATTCCACCAGCAATTTTTAAACTCAACAAGGTTAACTATATAAAGATTGTGGGCTATTAAATGTCGCTTAAAGTCGTGGGCATAAACAACATTTGTTATAAAGTGAATAGATGTTACCATTAGGTCATACACGGTTACGAGTGTAGGTATAATTGGGCAATTTCATGTCATACAACATCAGATATGACAGAGACGCTGAAGTGGGATCGCTTTGTCGGGAAGTCGACGGCAATAAGTTGATGGGTCTCGCGAGTGATTTAAATTGTCTCACAATAGTGTTTTCCGGTGTTATGTCGGTTGGGGCGAGCAGACTTGGGGCATCAGTCGGTCGGTCTCAATTCTCAACCCCAGACGAGTAGCCACTCTGTGGTAATCAGTGTCATAGTAACGAAGTATGTAAAATAGCCAGCCATTTTGATTGACACATCTTGTCAGTCGATTAATCTCATTTATTTTTTCTACTTATATGTCACATTTTGCACGCAGCTTCGCCTGTGCTAAATTCGGGGTAATATCATCCCGTATTTTTAGGGGTTGGAAAAAGATTTCCAAAAAGAAAAAAACAGTTATTTCCTAAGTCGCAGTACCTAAAATGTTGGGGGCGGATTTTCAAAAAAATTATGTACTGTATGTATTTTTTTTAGTCACAAATAGTCTGCTTACCAATTTTTAGCGTTATATTTATTTATTTCTATCTATTTGAGCGAGTAGCATGGTATATTTATCTCCGTTTTACTACGCAAAGGAATCGCGGACGTCCCCTAGTAATTATACAAATGGACTTATTAGTCTAAACTGCAAGGTGAAAATTGTTTAATTATGTCTACCAGTAACTTTACTTCGTAAAATTGATCTTCCCAATCGGTGGTAGTAACCACTGATTTGGCATTGTACATTGTATAACTTCATGTACATTTACCAAAGCTGCCTAAATTATATTTTAGACTAGCTGACTCCGCGCGGTTTCACCCGCATGGTTCCCATTCCCGTAGGAATACGTGGATAATATATAGCCTGTAGCCTTCCTCGATAAATGGGCTATATAACACTGAAATATTTTTTTAATCGGACCAGTAGTTTCTGACATTAACGAGTAATAAACAAACAAACTCTTCAGCTTTATAATATTAGTAGATATAGATTTGTAAATATATTATGCCTATCAAAAGAAATATTGTACTTTCTGTGTACAAGACAAATACGCAACCGAAACTTTCTCACGCTTATTTAGTTTCGGTATGATTGCGCTTCTCGGATTATTATGCAAGTGACTTCAAATCTAATAATGTTTCACGGTATTTATTTATACCGCCGACTTTTCTAAATAGGAAATATTACCTTGACTTGAATATTTCAGAAACCGGCATATTTTTTTAATTTTTACTCAAAAATAACATAACCTCCCAGTGAAAGTCGGTTTTAATCGGTTGTCGTGCCAAAAGATTTTTTGCTATAATCTATACTAATATTATAAAGTGGTAAAATATTTGTCTCCCAACACCACAGACTTTATCTCTTTATAATTTCAGTATAGATTATTATAAGCTAATATAAAATGGTAGACAGTATAATACTGCCGCATAAGTACATTCCGCCCCAGCTCTACAGTTGAGAGAAGGGCTCTCAACTGTAGAGCTTTGGGCCTACCCTCGCTCACTCCCCCTGCATCATTTCACCTTATTGAAACGCGTATTCGCTCTTTCAAACTTTTAATAACCAGACTATAACGATCGAGTCAACTCCCTCTGGGCTTTACTACACGTGGACATCAAAATCGTCAATCGACTCTGTGAATGCCAAGCTTTGTGTTACTATCTCTTTTAATGTTTTTGGTTTCTGTCATTCGCAGCGGCCGAGTGGCGTAGTGATAATGGGTTAATTTTTCTAGTAATCTAAATCGAATAGAGTTTGTGAAGCAATAAAACAATGGTGTAGTTTATGAAGTCCTTCCCATTGCTATTTGTTACTTGTTTACACGCGTTTCCCCTCCGCAATTTGCAATGTATCGTAGATTATATGTACCTCTGATAATTATTGAAGCGTAACTGAAGCGTAACCATTGTCTATAGTTGTATGTTATTGCCGTGTC